>NC_086447.1:775973323-776274323 GCF_028390025.1 Pseudophryne corroboree | reverse complement strand
CCATAACTACTAGAACTTTGATTTTTCTCTGACTTTAACAAACTGATCGGCTAATCCTGGGATCCTATAAGGAAATCACTCCTTCCTCCAGAACCAGTTCCAGTCCCACACTCGACTCCTCATAAAAAAACCTTGCAAAAATAGAATATCCTGAAAGAAAATGTTTGTCAGCGGGAAAGAGAGAAAAGAGAAATAGAACAAAACAACTCTTGTTCATAACAAATCAATTACAATGACTGGTCTTTCTGCAGTCCTTTAGTACGCTCAGGTAGTGTTCAACAGTGCCGCCTCTCAGTCTTCACGGAACAGAGTCTCTGGTGATACTTTTGCGATCTCTTTGCCTTGCTCTTTGAACACACAGTTCACTTGGAACACACAGTTCACTTCGAACACACAAACTCGATGAATGTGAGCAATAAACTACTTTGTTACGAGTTCTCTCCGGGTCAGCGACCTTCTTGCAGTGGGACGAGTGGACCCAAGTCTCTCTTTCGGCGACCTTTAGTGCTGTCAACAAAACTTGGTATGGTCCTTCCCACCTGTTTATTAGGCAACCTGAGCGAAAGAACAATCACACAGTCTCTTGGTTCACACTCAGGACAGTTAGTGTTTGGCATACCAGCAATCAACAGTTTCAAGTTCTTTTGTCAAGTTCTCAAATGCTGGCTCATCTCAATAAGGTACTGTACTGTCACCTCATTGGTGTATTTCTAATCATTGTGCGGATCAATCATGACATGAGGTTGTCTTCCAAAAAGAACACAAATACCAAAACAAAAACAAATTTCGAAGAGGGTGATTCGTTAAGTGAAGATCTGGGAGTGGTTCCGAAGCTACATAATACTAGTGGCAGTATCTATGATCACAATAGTACAATTTCAAGCTTTGCTCCTACTTCTAGGGGTACCATTATCTACACACAAATTTCTGCGCAATTTTTCTTTGCGGTAAACACAGCAGCATCCGTGGTGGCAGGAAATGTCTCTACCCAGTTTGAGAAAACATCAGTGCACACCAATACATAACAATAATTCTTAAAGGGTGTTAACTGTACGAAGTCGACTTGTATTTCCTGAAAAGATCCGTCTGCAGGAGGGATATGGGATGGCTCTGTTGGTATTGCTTTACCAATATTCTTCCTCAAGCAAGCAAGACAGGTCATTGCTCTCTTACCTGCATGAGAATAGAATCCTGGTGCACACCAGTAGGCTCTCATCAGCCTGCACCTACCCTCTTTGCCTAGATGAGTCAGACCATGTGCCACCTCAGCTAGACTTGGAAGGTATGCTCTGGGGGCTACTGGCTTACCGTGTCCACATGCCCACAGTCCTGAGGACTCCTGGCCATACCCCTTTGTCCTCCAGACTGCCTTTTCCTGTAGGGAACACAATTTTTTTGTATCTTAATTTAACTATCGCGTGTTTGCAATGTAGAGTACCATGAGCATAACTCAAAAAAAAGAAAAGAAAAAAGAAACATCTCTAGAGGAGAGAAAGAAAAATAAAATGAAAAAGAAAATGTCAGGTTTGCCATTCACCAACAGGCATATCAGTGTCTATACAAAATTTCCCTTCACCAGTATTCCCATTCTCCACCCTTTGTGCATGACAAGGCACACTGCAGTAATACTGGTGTCATCGTGCTGTTGAGATATACTGGGTTCGGGCAGAACTCTGAAGGACCTAGGCATGTGGAGTTTGAACTGTACTTGGGTCCATGTATTGTACTACCCTGTGTGAACGCTAAAGATGAAGAGGAAAACTGTAGAGAAACAGAATAGAGGTTGGTGACAGATGAGTTTGTAGAGGTGAAGAATATTTTATAAAAATTTGACAACTGGATTGGGCACTACGGGGAAGTGATTCTCTACTTGGTCTATACCCCTAAAAAAAATTCTGTGTGTCTTATCTCTACTGGGACTATCCCAGCCATCAATCCAGTGTCCTGTCCATACTAAGTTCATAGGGAACCCGGTATCTGTGAGATAATTTCCTCTACCTGTGATGGACATGCATCTAGAACAGCAGAATGCGACATTAGTCTTCAAGTTTTGTCAAAGGGTAATGTTGCATTTATTTTGTTCTTCCCATTAGCCGAATCTGTTTTCTATATGGCTTATGATTCCTTACTATATGTCCCTTGGTCCCGTCTATGGCCCTCATTCCGAATTGTTCGCTCGCAAGCTGCTTTTAGCAGCTTTGCACACGCTAAGCCGCCGCCTACTGGGAGTGAATCTTAGCTTATCAAAATTGCGATCGAAAGATTAGCAAAATTGCGATTAGACACTTCTTAGCAGTTTCTGAGTAGCTCCACACTTACTCGGCATCTGCGATCAGTTCAGTCAGTTTCGTTCCTGGTTTGACGTCACAAACACACCCAGCGTTCGGCCAGACACTCCTCCGTTTCTCCAGCCACTCCCGCATTTTTCCCAGAAACGGTAGCGTTTTTTCGCACACACCCATAAAATGGCCTGTTTCCGCCCAGAAACACCCACTTCCTGTCAATCACATTACGACACCAGAACGAAGAAAAAACCTCGTAATGCCGTGAGTAAAATACCTAACTGCATAGCAAATTTACTTGGCGCAGTCGCACTGCGGACATTGCGCATGCGCATTAGCGACTAATCGCTCCGTTGTAACAAAAAAATAACGAGCGAACAACTCGGAATGACCCCCTATGTGTTTAATAATGTGGCTTGTGTTTTCTGTCTAGGGGATCTATATTGACTATGTGTCCTACTACTCCTACAATCTCTGGCAAAATGCCCTTCCTTCCTTCAAGTGTAACATATTATTGACCATTAGGGATCTGGGGTTTGGACTGATGGGTCTTTCCTGTATGTGTCAGTATACTTACCGTCCTCAACCTCTCCACCTGTTGTTCTCTGTGCCTAGCACTATTCTTGTGATGTTCAATAGCACACTATCTAAGATTAGCTACTGTGACCCCTTTCCAATTTTGCAAAGAAGTTTGCACCCTGACACTCAATGCTTTATTGAGCCCGTCCATTTGCACAGAGACAGCCACCTCCCATTTGCTGAATTAGTGTTTACCAGTGGTCTTATCCAGATGGAGAGTTTTCTATTACTGCAAGCGACAAAAACAAAAAAAAGTTTAACAAGCTTCTAGGTCATGCAAAGTATTTTATTCAATCCTTCTCATCCCGTATTAAGGGTCTGTACATAGTCCAACAAACATTTCCGAGCTCATCTTTACTAGGGGCATTACTAGGAATGAATACTTCTTATATGGTAACTGAAAGAAATACTCTGGGGTTACCTTGTCTCTGTCCACTTTCCTACTGGCAAATACTAATGTGCGGACAGGTTTTTTTTCTCCATTTCTGACGTTAATTTCTTGATTTTTTTTTTTTACTTAGTACAGGTTGAGTATCCCATATCCAAATATTCCGAAATAAGGAATATTCCGAAATACGGACTTTTTTGAGTGAGAGTGATATAGTGAAACCTTTGTTTTTTGATGGCTCAATGTACACAAACTTTGTTTAATACACAAAGTTATAAAAATATTGTATTAAATGACCTTCAGGCTGTGTGTATAAGGTGTATATGAAACATAAATGAATTGTGTGAATACACTTTGTTCAATGCACAAAGTTACAAAGAATATTGGCTAAAATTACCTTCCGGCTGTGTGTATAAGGTGTATATGTAACATAAATGCATTCTGTGCTTAGACTTGGGTCCCATCACCATGATATCTCATTATGGTATGCAATCATTCCAAAATACGGAAAAATCCGATATCCAAAATACCTCTGGTCCCAAGCATTTTGGATAAGGGATACTCAACCTGTATATATGTACACGAATGATACCATACTTACCTGTTCCACTGGTCTCAGCCACTTCCCCCACAGGCTACTGCTCTTCTTTTACCGGTTGGATACTCCTCTGGGTGCATGAGAAATGGCTGAAAACGATCAGGTCACCTTCTCCTACTAAATAAAACTTCAACATTCATTAGTACATATATAGGTTACAGTCATATTTTTCATATTTTTATTATTTTCTATAGTTTGTATGCTGGCCGTAACTGCTTCCACATCTACATATGGCGGTGTACTTACATTCTCTTTTTTTCTTCCTACTTGTTTATTGTTGCTACAAGTTCAAACAGTTCTTATATTTCCATTCTTGTCTTATATGACTTTGGTTAGACATACCACCTGCAATACCTTAGGATCAAACTCACCAACCCCTCTTGCTGCCACAGGTTTAAACACTTTGTATGTCTGACCCTTTGTTTTTGGGATTTAAGAAGACATATTTTTATCCTTAAGTTCTGCAACACCTCTGGTTCAAAGCTGCCCACCCTAGGGAATGGGACACTATCTTTGTCAGTCATACATTCCCATTCAGACAAAAAGTCTTCAGCGTGTGGACCATATTTCCCACACATAATACTTTTTCCTTTAAACTTCGCTGACCCCCTGGGCTGCGGCTCTTCAACCTGAACCCTGGTTAAACGTCCCTTACTTGAGCAACTGGCTCCCATAATTGTGGGCCTTTTCCCACAAACACCAAAAGACTCAATATAAGGTGACGGTGAAAGTTCTCTGAGCGCTCTTCACCCGCCCATGCCCACGTTGGCCAGTACTACCATACACTGTCGATAGCGAAGGCAATGTACCCAACTTAGGGCCCCTATTGACCTATATTTACTGGAAGTTTTTAGGAATAACTTACCCTTTCCAGTAAAGTATCTGTCGTTGGAGAATTTCCTGAGAGAGACCAGCGAAAACTCCCTATGCGCTTTATTATACACAAATCAGGCTTGCGTATGCTCTATACAACGCTAATGATACCGCGATTTTATGCAAAAGCTCGTAAAAAGGATATCACGTTGCGCTATATATCGGACCCACAAACGCGCGGTCCAATCGCACAACATATAGGTACTTGTTACTTATATGCCGTACGACCACTGGAATCGAATCACAAGCTGCGAAACCTCAGCCGGAGCGTATCAAAAACTATATGGGTCACAACACAATTCACAATTCCCTACCATTCTCCTGTGTAAGTCTCCTCACGACTTACGTATTAAACCTTATACTAACGTGAGTCAGCCGCCTCCCGCCACCAAGCCTCCACTCACTCGGTGTACCACACGACGGGATCCCGAATTCCCTGGGTTCGAATATCCACTCACTCCTACGTTCGCTCACTCAAATACACTTTAGTTTTTTCTGTACAGAAAATTTTAATTCATTCAGATAGGCAGCTTTACCCCAGAGGCAATACAGTTTTTAAACTAAATTTTTTTATACTAATCTGCTTTTGAAATCTGATAGTTATGTGCTATTGTATTAAATGTCTACTATCCCACCTTTGAACTAAACAACACTATTGTGTAATTTGTACTTAGCGCCCGCATTCTTACGCACTTTGCGTAAACACGCGACCGAGCGTGTCTCTTACGCTGCGTGCGCAGTCCTTTACTTTGTCCGAGACATGTGTACAAAACCCTGCGTCCACAATAAAACAAATGACACAGCTCTATAAATGTGAACAATACTAATTACTATTGCCCACTAGACACAACTTGTTCTGTATAAACTTTTATGCAGACCTGCGTTTGTGTCTTTACGCTTACTTCCTTAAAATACTGTTATTTCAAATTTACCTATATAGCGATAAATGTATCCTATTTCACACAGATCTATAATGACTCTAGCAATAATCAATAATTTAAATAATATGATTCAGATTGGATAGCTATCTTGCAGAACATACACCGATATAAATATACACATAATTATAATAATATTATATATATGTACCATTCACTGGTCTCCTATGAGACTCATTTACCCATTCAGTGCTTCTAATTTGCATATCAAAGCTATGTGCTTTTGCCTGCCTGTAAAAGTGGTTTTTCACTGCTAAGAAAAAGCAGTTACACAGGTTAATTTGCACTTCAATGGCTATCCTATAGCAAACAGAGAGTTAACTAAATCCTGGGAAAGAAGAAGAAAAAAAAATTTTTTTTTCTTTTCTTTTTTTGTGTGCAATTTCTCACCCCAAGCCAAGCATTTATCTTACCATTTACTCTCACTAGGCCCAATTGAAACTATTTGTAATTGACTATGGCATGGGTTAAATAAATGCATTGGTAACTCATAAATGGTGTTTGATGTGACCAAGGAAAGCTGATTGTTCTGAGCAGAATGAAAATCAGCCATTTATGAAATGACCTTCCTAAAATGGCCACTGCTCCTCCCCCTTCCACATCCATGAGGGTTACACAAAATGGTGGACAGGCCATGTGGTTAGTCCAAAATGGGGGACAGACCATGCGGCTTCTTTTGTCACAAAGAAATCACACACCATACAAGCACCAGAAGTTATTTTAGGCCTGAGTTAAAAAACTATATCAAGGCTATGCAGCAACTTTTAAATGTACTTTTATCCCTACTTAACAGATAAGCAATCCAATCTGAATCAAACACAATATGACTTATTTGAACTTTGTTTTGCAACAATAAAAATAAATTTTAGCATCTTAAATATTATGAGAAACGCATTGTCCCTTGAAATTTCATATCATTGGCTTACTGATAACACAACAATACACGTGGATGTTATTTTCATCAGCGTCGCAATGCGTCCATCAGAGCCGGTCAATTACAGCCGTGTTTGTAATGTACAGTGCATCATTAAGACCCTGATATCCCGTAAGAGCCCCCATCTGTGAATGCCAAATTGCTTTCTCACAAATATTTAAAATGCCCGCTCTAATATATATTGCAGACGCCAGGCACGTCTTATTACCATATACGATAAAAGTGCACTGTACATCGCAAAACACTGTATCCCATAAGAGAAAACAATACATCCACACATTATCTGAGTTCCAAAGCTCATTGATTTATATATTTGTTATTAAAAGGATATGGATTCAATATATATTACAATGTACAGTATACCTATAATTACATGATTACAACTCACACAGTAAGCAGTTAATATATACAGTTACATACAGTTACAGGCCAGCGATACAATACCATTCCCTCAATGCTTATGTCTCTCTCTCTCTCTAAAATCATGCTGGGACTCCATCTTACGCTGAGACCAAAACAGGAACTGCCCTCCTGTGTGATCAGCAAGTGTTATCTAGTTTTTGGGGGAGGGATTCATGATGAGTCACTAGTCTCTTTGTATATGCTAATCAGGTTCAGCCTTGAAGACATCCAAAGGGCTGGCCTGAGCTTCCTGTCCACTGTCTTAATAAGAGTGATTTTTAGCTTTCATACATGTAATCATAATTATCCGCTGCAATGTCCCACAACTTCACAACAAGCATCAAATGAATGTACACATCAATCTGGTTGCTTCAATAGTAAACATGACTGGTCTATCTTGTTTCGTTCAAATAATACACATACATGACATTACTTCATTATATATAATTTTAAATCATCATGATGTCTGGCGCTTGATATTATTATAGTTATGTACTGTATGAAATAAGTGTCGAATCCATCTCTGTGGCATGTCCGTGTAAATGCGTGTGTTACCATATATTGCTGTGCTCGCTGCACGTATTTGCAAGTATAGCGACTCATAATGTGTGTAGTTTGTATGTTCTCTTTATGTAATATTTTTGACTTCGACAGGTCCATGTTTAGGGGTGTGGCCAGTCTGCTGAGGGGGGGGGGGTGGCCTGCCACCTTATTGGTTTGACTAACCATTAGAGCGTGCAACGTCTGGGCCCCTTCATAAATATATACAGTAAATTCAGCTGCTGCATGCATGATAATGCACCAGATTAATCACAGATTAATAACAGCAATGCACTGTAGAAAATACACCATAGTACAGTATAAGGTAACATATGTATAATGTATAATTCAAGTGCACAGTCTAGAACCTGATCCTTAGAGCAGGAGGTGGGGCCCCAGGCAGTGGGGCCCACCGGTGCTTTCCCCTGTGGGCCAGTCCAAGCCTGGATGTGCATGTGGGGAAGCCTGATGGGCAAGTAATTGGCATGTCCAGGAGTCTGACCTACCAACATGGTGGAAGGTACAAGGGATATGTGAGAAGTTTTCGTGAGTGCCATCACATTCATTGTAATTACATTTTCTGTAATTCATACTTGCCATCATGCTTAGGAATGTAACATGTTTATAATATAAATATCCTTAGAATGAGACAATTGGCTACATGGCGATTGTATATCATCCTCAAAGGTGTCACTTGCAGCCTTCCTCACCAGTGTTTTACATTGCTTGGTCTACTTTATTGTGATTTTAACAAAAAAGGTTACTGAAATTTTTGCTAAATGTCGGCTTTTTGGCAGAGTTGCTTTATCTTGGCACAAAATATATACACATTTATAGATTGTAAATATAGCGGAGACAATAGTCAATTCATTATGCTGAGTGGTGCCCTTTGGAAAGACTGGCAACACATAAGTACAAATTTTGTGACAGCCATTTAGAATATGAGGAAATATTTAGTGCAAATGTTTTGCTGCAAAGAATGTGATAAGGGCATTCACATTGCTTTGTAGGTATGTATATGATTGGGTGAAAAATGTACTCAACCATGGGCGTAACTATAGTGGGTGCAAGAGGTGCTATTGCTATGGGGCCCAGTCGCTTATTGGGGGCCTGGAACCAGGTTATTAAGTTGCATACCAATTTCCCAGATTTGACTGCTAAGCAATTGGAACTGATCCACTGGCCAGCATGAATTGTGTGACATTACATTTTCAGTGAAAGGAGTGTATAGTGGTTGTTATAATGGAAAGGGGTCACTGTAATGTGTCATCATTTGAACCGGAGGCCACTGTAATATGGCATAATATGAACTGGAGAGCACTATAATGTGTCATAATCTGATCTACTCATTGTAATGTGGAGGGCACTATAATGTTGCATAAAAATAAATGGGGCACTGTAACATGGCATAATTTGAACTGAGTTGCACTCAAATATGCACAGCATGAACAGGGGGCACTGCAATGTGGCATAAAATGAACTGGGGAGACTATGTTATAATGTGAATTGGGTGTGCTGTTTTAATGTGCATAAAATATACTGGCATCCCTACAATGTGACGTCATGTAAACTAGGTAACTACTATGGTACTTAACTATGGTGATTACAATGGGGCATTATGTTAACTAAGGCACTAATATAGTTCAGTAAATGAACTAGGGCACTACTATGGGGCATAAAATTAATTACTGCTGCAGAGAGGTGTCTCTCAAGAATCATTGGCACAGGGACCCCTTCAATATCTTGCTATGGGGCCCACAAAGTTCTGGTTGTGCCCCTGTACCCAATACATTGATTTATTGTCCACAGTGTATTTTAACCTATGGCTTTAGCTGTGGAAATTACTGCTGGCTGTAATTCTGATTTTATAATGAGATCTGATGTTTCAAAAAGGCAAAATGGAGCCTCATTAGGGGATCAAGAGCTACTTCTGAAGCCTTTAAAAAAATATCCATTACTGTGTTAATTAGTAAAATAGACAGACTAGAGGAATACTCACTGTGTCTACAATACCTTAGACATTCAGTTTGTTTTAACTAAGGAACTGTTGCTGTAACCAATCAATATTCTTTAGCGGTGCTAAAAAAAAGTTACAAGTGAATTAATTGAAAAGCAACAATGAGTTTTGCTCTTATAAATACAGTTCAGTAATTGATATTATGTTTGTTGTTACAGGTTGGCCCTGGGTCCCTCTTACATTGTTTTGCTGCCTTTACTGCTTCTCCCAGGTCGGAATTGAATGGAGTCTGTTTTTATTCCCCAAGTACAAGGGCAATTTTCCACTCTGTTCAAGGAGTACATTAATCAAGAAATGATGACATGGCATTGCATTCTTCTCCATATACTCTACACAAGCTGTTGGAGGCCCTCCAAGAAACATCAGCCATGACCACACGTATACTGTACTATGTTTCTAATATTTTTTTCATAATAAAGTAATTGGCTTTTAGATTGATCTGTATGTATCTTTTTATTTCTGTTTATTCTATTTCTGTTTGTTTCAGTTTGTTGAAAGGGGATGAGTCTGGTAACTCAAGTATAGCAAAGCACAGCAATAGCAGTCCAGAGCCAAATACGAGAATTGTTCAATAAGTAAGGTAACAAGACCTCTCACGTGTGTAATGTGCTCACCAGGACAGAGCAGGTAGACCACTGCTTCCCCTATCGTCCATTAGACTGCGCCTCATATCAGTGATACTGTCCCAACATCAGTTGTAAGATGGCGGCTCTGGTGGAAACATGGACAAACATTGAGGTTCATAGTTTGATTAGATTTCTGCGGCTACAGTACTTTATGTCATGGAAACGGGTTTGGGTTTGGAGCATTGAATGTGGTGGACATACTAGTGTTCACCCTAGGATTTTTTAGGGCAGGGTGCTGAACATTGAAGAGGGCACACTTTTATTTTGAAGGGCACATTTTTGATGTGACGCCTTGCGCACAAAGCATAGCACATATGTTTACAGTTTTTGTACATACATTTTGCCCTTAGTAAATCATATACCCCTACATACATATAAGACACCTAACATCTGTACTGAGAAACATACTGTATATGTCCAGTCTTCTATGTGTTATAAATCATAAAAGTTAAACAATGGGTTAAAATATATAGGAAAAAAATAAGTCTGTTCTACTAGGAAAATACTGTAAGCTCACTGCTTACCCTGTTCTTTCCCTCTTTATCAGAGTGCTGTGTTATTTACAGTGCCTCCTCTGCCATCCAGTTCTCTAAGGATAGAAATTGTGTTCCAATTTCAGAGGTGGGCAAGGAGTAGACGACAACATTGTAACATGCACTCTGACTGTTGCATTCTGTATACAAGGGGGCGATTTACGGTCCTGCAGGGTACACTGAAAAAGGGCAGGGTGCTTTTTCACATTTCAAAAATGGGCAGGGTGCAGCACCCTGCTGAAACAGCCGAGAAGGAACACTACATACTTAGCCATTATAAAAGGTAGTGCACCATGACAAGTTGGCAATGAATTTCAGCTGCTGTTGTGCCCTTTAGATGCAGAAATTTGATCACACAAACATATACTGCAAATGTTATTTGAGAAATAGGCCCCTTAGCATGAAGTATAAGAAAAAATCCCAGAATCTGGCAGTTATTCTCAAAATGTTGTAGTCTCTTTTTTAATACGTAAGCAAGTTCTATTCTAGCTTTGATGGTCTACAAAACAATATTTAGACTCTTTCAGCTCTTGTGGATTGATGTACCACTACAGAAAATCTAGACAACAGAATTGTAAGATAGCTTTTTTATGAACTTGGAAACAGGTAATCATACTAGATGGCGGTACGAAATCTCAAGTCAAAAATGCTATTTCTGTTGTTCATCACCTAGAAAGCCCCTTGAAAAATGCTTCAGAGTTTGAAACAATTTCTGACATACTGTACTGACACGCTTGACATATTTCAATGCCTTATTCACATTTATAATTCAGAAATTTGGTTGTGTTTGTCATATCTTGAAGATCTGGAAGTGGCCAATTAAAAGAGAAGCCCTCAATATGCCATGAGAAACACTGGTAAACATTTCACAACATCGCTCCTTTTTCTTGACAGCACAATAGGGTTGCGGGGCTTTAGGTATTTAGATGAGTATTCCTATAGTAAACTGTATGGTGGAAAGAGCATTTAAAATAAAAAGGAAGACTGTCAATAGGGCTGAGGGATGTGTGTGTACCGGAGGGTGTTTATGGAGGTGACAGGAGGTAGGTGGAATGGGTGCCCAGTTAAAGAACAGCTCTGTACCAGGGGAACCCTTAATTTGGCACTGGGTGCCTATATCACAATCTTATTGAGATTGGACAAAATAGGACTTAATACTGTCTTTTGAAATAGAAATTTTCAACAGGGGCCCAGGGCCCTAAAAGTTCTATACAGTCAGAAGGCAGCGTGATCCCGGCGGACAGAATCCAGACACAAACTGGTAAATATTTTCACCCTACCCCTAATCCTAACTATCCCCTCCTGCAGCCTAACCATTACCCCCTTCAGCCTAACCCCTCCCCCTAGTACATATCCACAAACCCCACTACTTACCTCCAGGATGTATCTGTATTCTGACCAGTAGAATTCTGCTGTCGGTCTGCTGACTGTCGGCATCCCGACTGCCGATATTTTGACTGCATCCCCAAAAATGGATCTATAAAAAAATGGATCTATACAGTACAAATGATAGATATACTTCAGCAGAATTCAGAAATATACATATAGCCCAAGTCTTTAGCTCTACTAAACACACTTGAGATTATTAATGTTTCTCAGGCTAAGCATATTATTGACATTACTCACATTTTTGTAAATGATCCATATACTCACAAATAAAGAGGTTCAAGCCATCTATTCTATAAAAGCTGTTAACCTTGTTGAGAAGAGCTAAAGGATGTTACAGTATGTATATTATTGCTATAACATGGAATCTCCACCCTTTCAACACTATCATGGCAGACCCAAGGGCACTGAGCAAATTAAAAAGACTGAGAAAGCCGTGTTCAGAAAACAGACACATTCAGTCAGGCTTTCTTCGTGTTCAGACATTTTCCCTTGATACAGATGTAACTTAAAAGTATGTATTTCAGTATTCACTGCAGAATTTAAGCAACAAGTGGTAAGAATACATTAGTCACTGCTGTACTGATTACAAAATGAAATAGGCTTCGCTTCACACTGACAATGTATGCTAGGCCATCACACAGTATATCTGTAGCAAAGGTCTTTCATTGTTTGGACCATAACAGCACAAAAGTTGATTATTTGTGGAATGATGCGCTGGGAGACATATTAAAATGTTTTCTCGCAGGACTAGACATGGAGCAAAGTAGGATTCAGAGCTACCCAGGTGTAAAACCTCACTGATCTCAATAAAGTACAATATAAGGATGAATCAGTAACATATACTATTGTCATTACTTTATTTTTCCCATTTGTTTCCTAAAAAGAGCAATATTAGGGCCCAGTTCACTATTGTACCAGTAGAAAGCTGATGTATCTGACTCCTCCGTCTAGTTTGCATACCACAGCCACTGAAATGCCAGCAGGTAATTACATCCTTACATCTACATGTTGGCTAAAAAAATGACCATAAATTCTGTACACATTTTATAATTTTGCTTATTTATTACTCCAGAAGTTGTAATTTACATTTTGCAAAATGTAATTCTATATTTTACATAGTGTGTACATTGTTGTATTTCACGTATTTACTATATATGTGTAATATACTTTGCTGGATTGACATTGTTGTCCAGTTGTAAGTCCTGGACTTTTATTTTAGGACTCTCTTCCATTACTGCTCTCTTGAAACCCTTCGCTACTTACTGTAAAGAGTAAACATTTGGTACCATAAAGACTTTTCTTAGCGAATTTTCTGTCTGTGCTTCTTTTATTTACAGTACTTAGTCAGATGCAAAATATCTGATTATATAAGAAGCACTTGTATGGCAAGCGCTAACTGGATTGTTGTTAGCGCTGATAAATGTCAGTATAATGACTCCTCAACTCTAGAAGAGCTCAATCCATTTAAGCCCTACTTTTTTCTGCTGCCAAATCAGACTATAATTTTGCCATTAATATTTTCTTCTGGCTTTGGCTCAGGAAATAACAAAATGAACAGATGTTAGTCTAAGTGCTGCTACATAGTGTGGCATGCAATCAATAATTCTGGTTCTGTGTTCCTTGTGATATACTTTATGCTTAGGTATGTGAGCAACTGTTGACAGCTATATTTTGTGTTCAAAGTAAGGGGAGATGCCTATTAATTATCCACTGCTCTCACATTTCACTGCTTGTAACTCCCTGTGTGCTCGTTATGGGGCTGATTCGCATGCAAAGTAGCGGTAGTTGGAGGCAGTCATGGAAGCAAGATTTACTACAGTACTTTATACTAATGTGAGCATCCATAGGGCTAATGCGGGGATCTGGAAAGCCGTGCCGCCGTTGTTTTTACATCAGTATAATTTGTATCCGCGCTTGCACCAGCACCTAGCAAGAGATCCGTCAGATATAGGCTTCCCATCACTGTGTGTATGAGTCAGAACCACGCAGAGCTTCCGATACACACATATGCATCAAAGCAAAAAAATAAGAGTTAAAATTTCCCTTCCAGCTTAATGAAACTATATTGTCACTCATTGATCTGTCCACATTACAAGATAAGTATCCGTAAATTGTTTATTAGAAAAGAAAAAACAAATAGCTGCTTAAAAGCACCTCAGAAACAATATATACTAATATTAGTGTTGATCAAAAATTCTCCTGAGAGACTGCGCAGCCGTACACACTATGTGAGTGTTGTAGGAAGTATAATTAAAACAAGAAGCAGCTGCGCTGTATACCAGGAGATGATAAAAAGATGAGAGCCGACGTATATAATATATACATTTATTAACAATGCATAAAAAGTTAAAAAAACAACCAATTATGAAGAATCATAAGTGAAATTGATAAGCACACCTTATTTGTCTCATATCTTAGGGTATCTCTTTCAGCATATGTAGACAAGGGCTGACATAAGTTCCTTTAGCAGATATCCGTAATCACAGAGTGTTGGTGATATTAAAGATGGTAACTAATGATCAGAGAACAGTTGAAGCAGTCCCGAAATTTCAAGTAATTAGCATCACCGTTAGGGAAAATTACCAGGTAGGCGCTTAATACCAATTGGTGGACACAATAATAAAAATTAAACCAATTTATTAAATAATATAACAACAAATAACAAAAAACACATAAAGGTAAAATAAAAATAAAAATAAAAAAGACCACAATACAATAATAGTATAAAACTGAGGTTCCGGAGACCTCTAGATTGAACAGTGAATTAAACCTTAATTAAGTATACTCAGGGACCATCACAGTACCTAGATGTTTAGAGAATAATTCTTTAATAGCTATTTAGCTATGTGGAGTTTCTTGCCCAGATGTAAAAAGACACAATAGTACTTGGCACAATTGTGCATGTCGGTGTCCTCACATTATATATAGGATTCCAATTAGGAAAGAGTTCATCACTTGCCGATTTTAGTATAAACGGTGCAGCGGTAGGCAGTAGAAAGATAGCTGTTACTCACAGATAGGACGGTATTTTCTTTTATTGTACCGCAATGGTACCGATGTGCATGGCCGCTCTCTATCACCCTTAGCACGGGTGAGACATCCGTCAGCGGCAGGACTCGTCCGTGGCGTAAGCAGTTTGTAGCGTCAGCTGAAAGACCGCTCTCTCCTCCGGCAAAGTGTGAGTGCACCGGTACAGCGTGCTCCACCCCCAGTGCTGGTGGAATGATGTTCACCAAAATGAATCACCAGGCGTTCCCAGTGTTATCCAAGGGACTGAATAAATCGGTCACGCTGAAGATGTAACAATTGCCGGCAGTAATTTAGATGAGCTGCTGGGAGGACACACTTCAGTTCTTGTTGGCAATAGGTACTGGGGCTCCTTCTCTCTGTACCCTCAACGCGTTTCTCCGCACCCCAGGCGGCTTCTTCAAGAGGTGAGTGAAGTGGTATTTACCTCTCTTCGTGGGCTGGAAATGAACCGAGCGTCCTCGGCCAAGTGTCCTGCAGTGCCCACAAACGCTAAGCAGCAGAGAAGAGATGAAATAACAAAGCCGCCGGTATAGTGTATCTGGCCGGAGCAGCGTGAAGAGCGGCAGCTGCCAGCAGCAGTAAGCGGGTCAGATGAAGATCACACTGGATCGGTACGGATAGCTACAGGTGGAGACCTGGACAAAGGTGTGCTTGGAGGCGGGATCCTAACGCGTTTCGTCAGGCTGCACATGACTTTGTCAAAGGTGTAAGTCAATTGTTTATAATGTCCAGTAACCAAATAAAAGATACTGTGACTTTTCAGAAAATACATTTATTTTGAAAGTGAACTGAAACGGGTAAAAAGATGAAACCAAGGATCCGCCATAAAAAGAACCACATTATATTGCATTTTTTATTAAAAGTTTGCACTGTAGTGTATGACATGCACAACATGTAAATAAATAACATGGGTAGTCTGGGAAGGCAACTAGATTACTTGATATTTTTTAAATCAGGAATTCTAAAAATGTTTTTGAAATGTTAAAGGTTGTAACTAAGGATGGTGGCACAAATATCATACGAGACTGGAATGGCAAGTGTTTCATATTTTGGTGGCATAAACTGGGTTTGTTCTTTCACCCCTTAGCTCTTCCCAGCCTCTGCAGAGCATTGTGGTCTTCACACCTACCATGACCTATCTGGATAAAAAAAATAACTCTATTCTACTAATATTTAAAGTAATTACAGATTATACCCAAACATTTTTTCCTACACCACAACTTATAGCGGAAGTAGAGATATATAGAAAATAAGTTAAAATAGGCTTACTGTACATTTACTACCTCTTAAAATGCTGTTCTAGAAAACCTTTTTCCCTAGTCAGGACTACATCAGTCATTGATAAAAGCCCTAACAAGAGCTTGTCTTAGCCTCCCATTTTTCTTAGAACTCATCACCTCTACACTAGCAATGTATTTAATCATTAAAACCACTGGTGTCTATGGACAATCTGAGCATTGCAGTCTGTTAGGAGAGATTAGCAATCTCTAGGCAGTGTACAATTTGGGGTATCTCATGTCTTCAGAAACAAAACATTATTCAGGTCTCATGAGTTTAACGTGTGTACCGCAGTATGTACACGTGCACTTAAGATTATCTATTGCATTAAAGACAGACACAAGAAATCTAAAGGATGCTCTTATGTATGATATGACAAAATGAGTGACGTTATCTAGAGAAGACCGAGACATCCTATATCATTGTGTACTATAAGCTGTTTTTTTATTTGGATTCCTTTTATGCAAATAGGGCTTTGGTTGGATATGAGTCTGGCATATTGTCAAGTTACTATGAAAAAAATATATTAAAGGAATGTACTAGGATATATTTTGATGCTTCTCCAGTCTATGTACACTGATAAAATATAAGAATATATTTATCACATTTAGTCAAATGAAATATTTCAACTGCTTTAGCTCACTTTATGCATTAGCAGAATTCTGTTGAGTAGATTCCTGCCAAGGTTTAAAAGATAAATGGTAAGAAACTTGTACTGCTGTACAGCAAAACAGAATACAACTAGATAAAGAAAAGGTAACACACTGCTTCACTTACACAGAATATATCAAACATGAACTAAAATATCCAATCAAAAGTACAGTAGTAAAAAAATCTCAATTATTAAAAATTTATTTCTAGAAAACCATGTTTTAAGCTTATTCTTGTTGATCATAATTTTTAAGACTTGCAAATTGTGAAGACTTTCTGAATGAATTGATTTACTGAATTATTTTGTAAAAAATAAAAAAAAAACATTGTCTCAAACAATATTTTTCCCTAATATCCCTGGCCAATTGCTGTATAGTGCTGCGGAGAATAGGTGTGCTATATTAATAACTGGTAATAGTAATAATAATAATAATAATATGTTTAGGTGAACATAGATTTGGTCCCCAACACATGAGCATGAGGGTTAATCTACAGCATTTGTTCCCAAACTTGGTCCTCAAGGAACCCAACAGTTCACATTTTCCTGGTCTCCTCACAGAATCACAATTGAAATAATTAGCTCCACCTGTGGTTCTTTTAAAATGTTTCAGTGAGTAATGAATACACCTGTGCACCTACAAGGTGACCTGGAAAACATGAACTGTTGGGGTTCCTAGAGGACCAATTTTGGGAACCACTGATCTACAGCAATAGCAACTTGCAGCATCTATAAGCTTCTGTATCATATATAGTAAACCAAGGTTCTAGAAGAAAACCACTATGGTAGAAGACCTTTATCTAAAGTAGTATGCGCCTCAGTTTGATTATTAATCTCTAGCATAGCAATCACTTTCAACAGATCCTAACAATAAAAAAATTATAGGAAATTGTTTCAGATTGGTAATTATTTAATTGATGCTTTCATTTTAGCATTAATGCAGGGATTGAGAGTAGAGGCAAAGATTCTTCCCAACTCTCGATGAGAGTAATTTCTTGTCTTTCAGCTGGTCTCTTTTAGTAAGTGTGACGCAAGAGAGCTCCAATGATGTTAATGTGTTTATAGGCTAGGACGGTAATGAGAGAAGGCTACTAAGTCTAGGATAAAGAACAGAGGACAAACAGCAAGAGGATTTTGCAATGAGGATAAGTGATAAAAGGGTAGAATTTTAACCAACAGTCATGCAATAGCTGTATAAAGCGATGCTACTACATTTCTTGATGAAATTATATACATGAATAATACTTGCTAGTGTGAATTGTTTGATAATATACTTGAAATTCCTAAATAAAACACACAAGCCCAGAGCAATCACATGAAATATTATAGCAATCTAGTTAATAACCAATATTTTCAATTCAGTGTAAACAGCACATTCAAGACTAAGAATCTGAAAGTCATTCCATTTGGCATATTTTATTGGCAGTGGTATGTCCCTATAGAAATTAACATGGAATCTTGCAGATAAATTATTCATAAACCACAAAACAGGTTTTCTAGCAATAACTTTGATTAGATGTAAACAATATTCCCCTAAGAAATAAATATTCACTTTATGGACATACTGAAATGAAACAATGATTATAAAGGCCAGGCGGTGATTTCTTAAGATCTGAAATGTTTTTGGTTTCTGTACATCTCTGGTTCATTTGAATAATTTGCTTCCTGGCTCCTCCAATTTCTTTCTTCAGACCATCCCTCCCTCATCTTAGGTGACTTGAATATCCTTTTTGATGTCCCCACTGGCCCCTTTCCTTCTTAACTACTTACCATCATCATTTGGTCTCTCTCAATGGACCTCCTCACCCATCCATGTGAGAGGGCACTCACTTGATCTGGTTTTTATGCATTATTGTAATATATCTGACTTTACAAATTCCCCATTCCCTCTTTTTGACCATAATATCTTTTCTTTTAACTTATCCCTCCCTCTCCACCTCAATACCCAAGGACACTGTCACCAAGCATGACCTTGAGGCTTTTGACACTATGTCCTTAGACTTTATGCTTAATGCACTTCCCTACCCCATGTTCACTCTCTTCTGCCCTGACCAAGTGATTTCCCTATACAATGTCTCCCTTCTGCTCCAGACATCACTACTCACCTTCGGAGAACCATGCCTAAATCTTGCCATTCCAAATGCACCAAATACCTGCAAAAGTGTTCATGAACCGCCGAACAACAGTAGAGGAAATCCTGCTCCAATGCAGACTTTCTCCATTTCAAATTTATGCTCTCAAATTACAATACTGCCTTTTCTCACTCTAAACAGTCTTATTTCAAGACCCTTATCTCCAACCTCATCATCTCTTCGCCACTTTCAACTCCCCCCACCCGTCATTCCCCCCCACTCACTCTCTGTCTTTGACTTTGTTACCCACTTCACATCTACTAGTGAATCCATCTGTTAGGACATGACATCCCACCAGTTTCTCGTCATCCCATCCTCTTCTTTCCCAGCCTACCTCTCCCCATATCCCACATCCCTTTTAGTAAATCTGATTTCCTTCTCTCCAGTATCTGGAGATGATGTCAGGATCCTAATCCCGTCCTCTTCCACCTCTCCCCTTGATCCTATCCCTTCCCACCTATTCCACTCCGTCTCTCCCATTGTCTGTTTCCATCTTGCCCATCTTTTCAATCTTTCCCTCTCATCAGGCACTGTCCCGTCTGCTGTCAAGCATGACCTTGTCTTCCCCATCCTTAAAAAACCCACCCTTGATCATGACACTCTCTTTAACTACCGTCCAATCTCTCTTCTCCTTTTTGCCTCCAAACTCCTTGTGTGGCTTGTCTACAACTGTCTCGCTGGTTTCTTTCTACTCCCTGCATGACCCATTTCAGTCTGGCTTTCATCCTTTCCACTCCACATAAACTCCCCTCACTAAAGTCAACAATTACCTTCTTGCTGCCAAATCCAAGGGCCACTGCTCTCTGCTCATTCTAATTGACCTCTCTGCTGCTTTTGACATGTTGGATCACTCTCACTCTCTCCTGCAAATCCTTTACTCAGTGGTCTGCATTATACTGAACTTCTCTGGCTGTCATCCTACCTCTCTGACCTTTCTTTCTCTGTCTCCTCTAATGATTCCACTTCTCCCCACTTCCTCAACCAGTAGGTGTTCTCCAATGCTATAGTCTTGTATGTCTTCTACTATATCCTCCCTATATACATCCTCCTTAGGTGAGCTCTTCAGCTCCTTTGGCCTTTTGTATCATTTCTATGCTGATGGCACTCATATCTACCTCTCCTCCCCTGACCATAGCCACCACTCTTCTTGTGTCTCCAGCTGCACTCTTTCTTGAACCTAACATATCTAAGACTGAGCTGATTATCTCAGCACCCTACCAAATAACATCATTGTCCTCAATTTCATAGTTTCATAGTTGTCGAGGTTGAAAAAAGACAATTTGTCAAACAAGTTCAACCTATAGTTTGATCTACTGCTATTCATGGATTTACTTTCACTGCCCCAGATACTGCCATACTTTATTATTACAGGTTATATCCTCGGATGCCTTTTTTGGCTAAAAATGTGTCCAACCCTTTCTTAAACACATCAATTGAGTCAGCCATTACAAACTTCTCCGACAGCAAATTCCATATCCCTACTGTCCCTTACTGTGAAGAAACCCTTCCTGAACTTCCTGACCCTTAATGTATTTGTAAGTTCTATGATGTCTTTTTTATAGTGTGGAGCCCGGAACTGTACACTGTATTCTAGATGCAGCCGTACCAATGATTTACACAGTGGCAGAATTACACTTTCATCTCTTGTCTCTGTTCTCTGTTTTATGCATGTTAATACCTGATTGGCATTTACTGCTGCACCCTGACATTAGGCACTACTGTTAAGTCTACTGTCAATGAGCACCCCCAAATCCTTCTCCATTTCTGATTTCCCTAGATTTACCCCCATTTATTTTATAGATTGCATGTTTGTTTTTGGGCCCAAAATGCATAACTTTGCATTTCTATGTATTAAACCTCATACTCCACTTAGCTGCCCAATCCTCCAATTTAATTAAGTAATTCTGAAGAAAGTTAACATCCTGATCTGAATGAATTATCTTACACAGTTTAGTGTCATCTGCAAAAATGGATACTTTACTCTCAAGACCCTCTATGCCATTTATAAAAATGTTAAACAGTAAAGGACAGAGTCAGACCCTTGAGGTACACCACTTAATACTTTAGCCCAGTTCGAAAATGTTCCATTGACCATCACTCGCTGTTCCCTATTTTCCAACCAATTTTTGACCCAAGTACATTATTCATTATGTATTGATAGCACCACCATCTCCTCTAGCCCGCAAGTGCGCTGTCTTGGAGTTTTCATTGACTACTCCATCTCATTGAAACCTCACATTCAGTACCTTTCACAGTCCTTCCATTTCCATCTCAATAATATCTCCATTATCAGAACCTTTCTCAAACTGGAGGCAACTAAGACCCTCATCCATTTACTGGTCATCTCTAGACTGGACTACTGTAACCTCCTTTTATCTGGCCTCCCTGTATCCCACTCCAGTCTGTCCTCAATGCTGCTGCTCAGTTCAACTTCTTCTCCAAACGCACTAAATCTGTCTCCCCTCTCCTACAAGCCCTTCCATGGTTATCCTTTCCCTTCAGAACCCAATTCAAACCCTCCCTCTTACAAAGCCTGCACTCAATCCTCCCCTATAAACATCTCTGACCACATCTCACTCACACTCCTGCCTGGCCATTTTGCTGCAAAGATGAATGGTGCCTCTCCCAACTGATTACTTCCTCCCATTCCCACCTTCAAGATTTTGCCTGTACTGCTACCTACCACAGGAACTCTATCTCTCTCTCTCCCTATCATACTCTCCACCTCTCTACAAAACTACAAATGGTCTCTTAAGACTCACTTTTAAAGCTTTCCAGCTGTCAACATAATCCACCGCTTCATGGGGGTCATTCCGAGTTGATCGTAGCTGTGCTAAATTTAGCACAGCTACGATCATTCACACTGACATGCGGGGGGACGCCCGCATGTCAGTGCGCCCCCCCTGCCCCGGAGAAGTGCAAAGGCATTGCACAGCGGTGATGCCTTTGCACTTCAAGAGTAGCTCCCGACCAGAGCAGCTTTAGCGTGCTGGCCGGGAGCTACTCGTCGCTCCCCGGCCCGCAGCGGCTGCGTGTGACGTCACGCAGCCGCCGCGGCCCGCCCCCCCAAACGGTCTGGCCACGCCTGCGTCTGGCCAGACCGCGCCCCCTATACGGTGGCTTAATGCCGCCGTCCAGCCCCCTGCCGCCCAGCGACCACCTCTGCCTCAGAGGGGATCGCTAAGCAACGACAGCTGCCATGCGCCGGCGCACTGTGGTGCTGGCGCATGCGCAGTTCAGACCCAATCGCTGCGCTGCGAGAAACTGCAGTGAGTGATCGGATCTGAATAACCCCCCATGTTCCTTGCTCACTGTCTCTCCCCTCAATGGTACCACTATCTGTCTCCCACTCCTCTTTAGATTGTAAGCTCTCATGCAGAGCCCTCTTCCCTTGTTTTTTCCTTCCCTCACTTATACCATCATCTCTTTACCGGTGCCAACAACAGCACTTAATCCTTTGGGTTTGGCCGCCCTTGTTGCTATTTGAGTATGACTGCTATTGCAGCAACATTTATAAACCCTGTCTATGTTCTGCTATGTTTTGTACTGTAAGTCACCTTTTTTTCACACTTTTTTTGTTTATCTAGTTTGCAAGGTGCTGCGGATCCCATGTGGTGCCATATAAAGAGTAATAACAATAAATAATAAATTATCTACACAAAATTAAGTTTTCAATTATTTCACTTATTCACTGTGACGTGATTTTCTCTTTGTTGGATGATTTTGTTTCGGTTCCTGTTTATAGTGGTTCAAAACTTCCTTTATATATGACAGTTGTGCCATTTAAACCACTTTAAGCCCCAGGCATAAGCAGTCTCCTAATTTAATTGTTAATATTTAATTATTTTAGGAAGCCAGTGAGAACTGGGCTGCAGGGTAGTGTGTCCTCTAGAAGGTTCATATAGTCATCTGCATCATCAGTTCCGCCACACAGTGATTGTTCTAGTTACCGAAAGGCGGAGAAGCAGTGATAGAATCCCTCTGGAACCCACTGCGCCTAACAGTGCGCAAAATCCCAACAGCGGGAAGAAGCTTGCATTTATATGTAAAGCACTTTAAATTTTGTGCATACAACAAGTTGAATCACTTCAGGATCCTTATTTCATTAGACGTATCAAACAAAGCTGACATTTTGCCTGAGTAGATGATCCAGAGCCTGATATACTGGTCAGAAGATGGCCTGATTAGGACACACTGAGGCACTGTCCTCCATCTGGGGCTGTGATTGTTGGTGTGTGTGTGTGCTACGAGTTGTATCAGTGAACAGTAATATCGCTGGGCTCTGAGAAATTTATTCATCACTCATAGCTCATGCATGCTGTGAAAACATTCAGTTCATAATAATTCTCATAAATTAATAATTTCAACCACATAACCACCGTGATATTTGCTTTCAGTTGTTTTCCTAACCACATTTTTCTTTTGAATGTTATCCCGTACCAACAATATTTGATACAGCAGTATGTTAGAAACAGATGTCTGTGTTTGCAAAAATTATACTGGATTTCTGTCTTCTGTGAAATGAGTGGGTAAAAATATCTGCATTACAGAGGGAACAGGCGACTATGGCGAATTTGGCCACAAGTGAACTACGCTGGCTAGGTCTGATCATTTCAGCGTCAGGGAATATGCGGGGGTTTGTCTGAGGGGGTTAGGTATGATAATGTGGACATTCATCATGTAGACAGTGATGCCATGTCGACATCTGGGGCGGTATGTAATAGGGTCCGAGATCGCCGGAGGTGCAGTATGTGGCCGAGCTCGGATGTTTTTTTAAAGGGGCAATCATTTACAAGGCAAAACCACGCCTTGTAAGTGAACGGCCCTTTACAAAGAAGCTAGAGTTCGGCCGGCGTCCCGCACCTCCGGCAAACTCGGATGCCACTACATCCCGACGATCGTGTCTGGTGGCTCGGTGATGCCTTACCTGGCGGCTACAGTGGCATCTTTCAAGTCTCAGTGGTCATCATCTCTAGTCCAGAGCTTTGATCTTTGCTATCCCTAATCCCTACTCCTAGCACTTCCCCTATTGCAGTGGTTCCTAAACAGGGTGCAGAGGTGCCCTTTGTTGGTGGTCCAGGTCAAGTTAAAATGATTTATGGTCAATGTAATAGGCAAACCAGTGCTTGTCTCTCCCAATCATCAAATATGTGGACAAACAAAAGTGAATCCTGTCCCTCACCATATAACTGAACCTAAGGATGACATATTACAGTATATATACACAATTTAGTTAATTTCATATTTTTTCTGAATTTCTCAGTTTGAAACTTTTGGCCTTGAGGTGCTGTGAAAAGAATTGGGAACCACTGTCCTAGTTACTAACTCCCCTGTAGCCTTACCCTAACGCCCTCCTCCCCCTGCAGCCTACCCATACCCCTTCCCCCACCCAACCATAAACTTCTTGTCCACAACCTAATCCTAAACCTCCTCTGCAGCCTACCCCTAGCTCTGTCCGCAGCCAAACCCTAATGTCGACATTCTGACATTGTCAACATTTCACCTGTTGACATTCTGAAAATGTTGTCTGATGACATTGTAACAATGTTGACAAAGTGGAGTTGACATTATGAAAGTCAACATAGTTATTGTAGACCTTCTAACTACATCCCGTCTGAATAAGTAAATGACAAGTCCTACAGTCCAGTCAGCAATTGATCCTATACAGAGATAGACATTAGGTGACCAGACTGTTGGACCTGCTATTCATATGTGGTTGCAGTGCCATCAGAAATATCCATTCAGCATAAACCCATGATGCAGAGCAATTGTAGATCAATTTTGTCTAAACAACTGATAAATTGTGACCATGTCTACAGGATGTGTTTAGTAGGACTCAGTATATAGCTGGCTTGGATCTAGTTTTTTCAGCTTTCTCATGGCCTACTACACAACCATCAAGTGAAGTAACACCATGTAAGATTGTCTTTCCACATGGGCTTATATTCTAGAG
The DNA here is from genome assembly GCF_028390025.1 of Pseudophryne corroboree. NCBI lineage: Eukaryota > Metazoa > Chordata > Amphibia > Anura > Myobatrachidae > Pseudophryne > Pseudophryne corroboree. The sequence continues at coordinate 776,249,182 of NC_086447.1, read as the reverse complement.
TAGGGTTATACTGTATATACATAGATGTTATTATTCATGTTATTATTCATCTTCTGCAGATTACAAGGTTTTCATGACAAATAATTTAAAGTAAAGATAAGAGTGTTAGGAATTATTATTATTATTATTATTATTATTATTGTTCTAACTTGTGGAGGCATTTCTAAAAGACTGTACAGCAGGGCCCTAACTAGACATTTTAGCGCTGTGCGCAAGAAACGGAAGTATCGGAGCATGGCTTTATGGGGAAGGGCTGTGGCCATGAAATAATAACAATTGATATTACAGTGCACGGTAGTCTCCATTATTCAAATTACGCTGCACAGTAGCGCCACTACACCAGGTAGAGCCCTTTTACACATTACGGCAGGTAGAGCCTCCTCTTACACATTACGGCAGGCAGAGTCCCCCTTTTTACACATCACTGCAGGCAGAGTCCCCCTTTTACCCATTACGGCAGGCAGAGTCCCCCTTTTACATATTACGACAGCCATTCTGTATGTGTTGTGTGCCACCTAGTTACGGCCTGGGATAAATAGACAGATAGATATATAGTAGGTAGATAGATACTTACTGGCTGTTTCTCCGCTGGCTCAGGCTCCTCGGTGCAGATGCTGGCAAATCCCGGGTAGAGGAGGAGAAGGAGGGAGGGGGACTAGGGAGTCGCAGGAGCACACTGTAATTGGTGGTGGTGGTGCTGCAGCTCTCCCTCTCATTCCACATTGGCTGGCCGCCGCCGGTGTGAATGTTGGGACACAATAGGTGCCCTTATTGACAGTAAATATCCTTGGCTGTTGCTAGATTAGGTTTAGAGGTAGGTAGGTAGGTGTGTGTGGGGGGTGAGGGGCATTACAATTCAACTATTAATCTTGGTGCAAGATTGATCATTCACTTTCACTGCTTCATATTCTTCAGAATTCAACATATGCTTTTTACCCTCTCCAACCCCACCTTTCATACACACTTTGTCTAGTGAAACTAATTACCCTATTTGAGCTGCCTTTAATCTGTATCTTGCATTTTCTGTAACCACTACTCCTTTGGTATTAGTGACAGATGACACCAGGGACCCCAACACACCAAATTCACACCCCAAAGACCGTGACGGTCACAAAAATGAATGTACTGACAGAACTCCAACCAGCTATATTTTGGGGTAGCCATCATGTGTGCTGTGTGCACATTTGACAGATTACTTTCTTGTGCGCACATTGGAACAGTTTCTCTGCGCTGTGAGAGTGTGCTGAAGCTGGGGCAGCAGGCTGCGGAAGTACTGTCTGCTGCAATGCGGGACTTGGGAGCAGGAGGAGCGTGCTACAGGAGCACTGCCTGCTGTAATCTGGAAGCCGGGGGAAAGTGGGCTATGTGGGAGCACTGTCCATTGCATTGTGGGAAATGGGAGCAAGGGGAACCTGCTGTGGGAGCACTGCCCAATCTCCTGTAATCCAGGAGCAGTGTTCGCTGCAATGCGGGACCTGGGGGAGCAGGCTGCGGGAAAATCACCGTCTGCATTGCAGAACCCAGGGGAGCAGGCTGCAGGATTATTGCACTTATCACCGCTTTATCAATTCTTTATGCCTTCTCCAGGCTTGATACATCTGCCCCACTGTTGTTATTGGTTCCCTGCCTTGCTCAATCCACATACAGTACTGCTGCAATTCCCTGCAGTCTGTAGTAATACTGCATCACAGACTGTTTATATTCAGTGCGACCTTGATCTAAATTGCTCCTGGTGATCAGTTTATGGGAGACCTTGAGGTAGATGTATTATACCCGCACATATCGTGTTTGTATAGCGATTCCTTTCTCTTTACTGAGGCGAAGCAGAAAGAAGTAGCGATGACATGTATGAACATCTCGGCTGCCACAGACCCCAGACCCCCCAGCACTAGGCTAATGCTCTGTGTCTCTCACCCCAGCCGACTCACTGGACATGCACAATATCTCGCTATTATCACGAGATCTCACATGCATCCCAGAGCCGTGCAGCTACTACAGCCTACATACTGTCTACATACTACAGCCTACATACTACATAGCTGTCCCTCCTGTAGTGTATGGTCAGCGACACCTGCAGCTGTTGAAATCGGTAGCTGCAGGTTTCGGACGGTCAATGCCAATGACCATTTATACGTTGCCCTGCATATCGGCGTGGTATCTTGTAGATAGCAGTGCTGATAATGAGTGCCCCTGTCATTTACCCCACTTTCCCGCAGTCCAGTTTGATCCTACGGGGCATTGTTTGTACTGGTCACACACTAGGGACACTATAAGGGCTACTTCTGTGTGTTGTAACGTGAATAAGGGGTACTTATGTGTGGTGTAACGTGAATAAGGGGTACTTATGTGGGGTGTAACGTGAACTTGGGGGGGCCAAATTACTGCCTTGAAAATCCTAGTTTCGGCCCTGATGAGTGCATTGTAAGGGTATTAGACAGCCCATGTAGACAAAGCTGAGCAAAACCAAATGCATATGTAGATAACATCCACTATCAGCTTCTTTCTATACATTTTGGTAAATAAAAAAAAAAATAGCTGACATTTATATATATATATATATATATATATATATATATATATACACACACTGCTCAAAAAAATAAAGGGAACACTAAAATAACACATCCTAGATCTGAATGAATGAAATATTCTTATTAAATACTTTGTTCTTTACATAGTTGAATGTGCTGACAACAAAATCACACAAAAATTATCAATGAAAATCAAATTTATTAACCCATGGAGGTCTGGATTTGGAGTCACACTCAAAATTAAAGTGGAAAAACACACTACAGGCTGATCCAACTTTGATGTAGTGTCCATAAAACAAGTCAAAATGAGGCTCAGTAGTGTGTGTGGCCTCCACGTGCCTGTATGACCTCCCTACAACCCACACAAGTGGCTCAGGTAGTGCAGCTCATCCAGGATGGCACATCAATGCGATCTGTGGTAAGAAGGTTTGCTGTGTCTGTCAGCGTAGTGTCCAGAGCATGGAGGCGCTACCAGGAGACAGGCCAGTACATCAGGAGATGTGGAGGAGGCCGTAGGAGGGCAACAACCCAGCAGCAGGACCGCTACTTCTACCTTTGTGCAAGGAGGAACAGGAGGAGCACTGCCAGAGCCCTGCAAAATGATCTCCAGCAAGCCACAAATGTGCATGTGTCTACTTAAACGATTAGAAACAGACTCCATGAGGGTGGTATGAGGGCCTGACGCCCACAGGTGGGGGTTGTGCTTACAGCCCAACACCGTGCAGGACGTTTGGCATTTGCCAGAGAACACCAAGATTGGCAAATTCGCCACTGGCGCCCTGTGCTCTTCACAGATGAAAGCAGGTTCTCACTGAGCACATGTGACAGAGTCTGGAGACGCCAAGGAGAACGTTCTGCTGCCTGCAACATCCTCCAGCATGACCGGTTTGGCAGTGAGTCAGTAATGGTGTGGGGTGGCATTTCTTTGGGGGGCCGCACAGCCCTCCATGTGCTCGCCAGAGGTAGCCTGACTGCCATTAGGTACGCAAACAAGCTGTTGTCATTTTTTACAAGTGGTTGTGAGTGCCGTACGTCTGCGCTGCTATATATATATATACATATATAATGGAAAAAACGAGGCGGCACACAGAGGCTTTCACTTCTAAAATGTAATTGTGCAAAAGGTGCAAAAGGTCACAATTACATTTTAGAAGTGAAAGCCTCTGAGTGCCGCCTCGTTTTTTCCATTGCATACCACCGGTTCCCGGTTGGGGAGGGCACCAGAGCAGCCTCAGTCCAGCATTGGGCTTTGTGGAGTGCCGGAGCAGCTACACCTTCTATATACATATATATATATATGTATATGGAAAGAATTGAGGCGGCACTCAGAGACTTGTAACAGCATTCGTGTAATTGTGCAAATAGTGCAAATAATGTCAACGTTTCGGGGACATGTTCCCCTTCTTCAGGATAACAAAAAGTGCCAAACAAAGGTGTTTAAATAGACAATACAAACACTTACCCTCTGTCCCCATCCAACCTGCAGCTGTGGCGTGTCCGTCCGGCCGCCCCATCATGACTTCCGCCCGGCTGCTCGCGTCCCCGCGGATCCGGAAGTGATGTCACTGGCACAAGACGCGTAACCTTGGTTACCGCTCGAGGCTTCCCTCACTGCCCGAGTGTCAAGCTGAGGCTGCATCACCTGCCCTGCCTCTCACGTGTCACCTCGTTCCCGCGAGAACTCGACTCCTGGCACAGAAAGCAGTGGCGTAACCATGGGACCGCTTGTCAGCTGTAAAAACCAAACAAATAAAAGTGACATGATAAGATGACTGCTCAAACAGTCAATACTGTGGACAAACTTCTATTTAAAAAATTCTATTAAAAAACTTATAAGTGTAAAACTATTAAACATACATTTGCAAAGAAAATATTTTGATCTAAAAGTATAAAATAATTCTATGTGCACCCGTGGGTCTCCCTGTTGTACACTACGTTGGGAACCTCTTATAAAATATTTTTCTCCAAAAAGGGCAACTTCTGTGTGGCTGCTGGGTTTTCGTGATGCTGTTTTATCTTTTGGAGATACCCTATAGATAATCCTGACACAGAGTTCACCGAGGCTGAGGTGTCTTGCACATGGGATCATTGAACATGGGCTCGGCCATTTTCACAAAAAATTTATTAATCCCAAATTATCATTGAGCCCCCCAGGTTTTAAGGTGTTGAGCCTATGGATCCACATGGATTCCAACTGTAACAGTTTCCGTCCCCGATCACCCCCCGGAAACTGTTACAGTTGGAATCCATGTGGATCCATAGGCTCAACACCTTAAAACCTGGGGGGCTCAATGATAATTTGGGATTAATAAATTTTTTGTGAAAATGGCCGAGCCCATGTTCAATGATCCCATGTGCAAGACACCTCAGCCTCGGTGAACTCTGTGTCAGGATTATCTATAGGGTATCTCCAAAAGATAAAACAGCATCACGAAAACCCAGCAGCCACACAGAAGTTGCCCTTTTTGGAGAAAAATATTTTATAAGAGGTTCCCAACGTAGTGTACAACAGGGAGACCCACGGGTGCACATAGAATTATTTTATACTTTTAGATCAAAATATTTTCTTTGCAAATGTATGTTTAATAGTTTTACACTTATAAGTTTTTTAATAGAATTTTTTAAATAGAAGTTTGTCCACAGTATTGACTGTTTGAGCAGTCATCTTATCATGTCACTTTTATTTGTTTGGTTTTTACAGCTGACAAGCGGTCCCATGGTTACGCCACTGCTTTCTGTGCCAGGAGTCGAGTTCTCGCGGGAACGAGGTGACACGTGAGAGGCAGGGCAGGTGATGCAGCCTCAGCTTGACACTCGGGCAGTGAGGGAAGCCTCGAGCGGTAACCAAGGTTACGCGTCTTGTGCCAGTGACATCACTTCCGGATCCGCGGGGACGCGAGCAGCCGGGCGGAAGTCATGATGGGGCGGCCGGACGGACACGCCACAGCTGCAGGTTGGATGGGGACAGAGGGTAAGTGTTTGTATTGTCTATTTAAACACCTTTGTTTGGCACTTTTTGTTATCCTGAAGAAGGGGAACATGTCCCCGAAACGTTGACATTATTTGCACTATTTGCACAATTACACGAATGCTGTTACAAGTCTCTGAGTACCGCCTCAATTCTTTCCATGTATGTTACCGGCTCCCGGTCGGGGAGGGCACCAGAGCAAGCTTAGTCCAGCATTGGACTATATGGAGTGCCGGAGCAGTTGTTCATTCTATATATATGTATATATATATATATATAAAATATATGCAAACCTCGCATAGTATAATATGTTTAATATTCTTTCATGGAATATATATAGGGGAAAATTGTTACAATTTTTTTTTCTGGATTATTAACCGTCAGTTTTATGCAATTAGTGCATTCTCCCTGTGTCATTGACAGTGGTGATCCGCACATACAGGTATTCACAGACGCTATTCTGTGGTAGCAGTTTTGAAAAGTGTTGCAACATAAAGCTCTCTCCTGCTCATAACATGTACTGTGGGCAGATGAGAACAGGCTACTCCTAAACCCCAGTAAAATGTGACAGGTGTGATGTGAATGTAAGACCAAAATAAGGAACATATCGCTGTATGTTACAGTATATCAGATTGGCGGGTTCAGTATGTATTACCGGCGGACAGGATGCTGGCTGTCCATATCCCGACAACTGCATCCCGCCCGCCAGAATGCCGGCAGCGGGATGAGCACTAAGAGTACTCTTGCTGCAGTCCCCATGAGTTGGAATAGCTCTGGTGCCCCGGGATTCCAGCTGGCGGCATTGTCGTCTGGCAGGATTTCGGTGTCAGTATCCAGAACACCAGGATCCCGACCACCTGGAAATTGACTGCTTCCGCAGTTTGACTTCTTGTCGCCGTTACTACTATGCACTGCTTACACCACTCCTATGAGTGTGCTCCGCATCAGTGTTTGCCGGGAATAACTTCTCATTTCTCTTTCTGCCTAAAAAACTTTGCATTGTGTTTTTTTCACAAGGTACCAGACTTTCATTAGGTCATTATGATTGGGTACTTGTATGGCACAGCATTCTAAGGCCGGGATGTATTAACACTGATCACGGGTCATCATCGGTCATCCCAACGATGCCAATCGCCAGTGCCGTAACTAGGTATGTGCCGGCGGTGTCTGGCACACAGCGCATGTGCACTGAGGGCGCAGGACCGCCGGCAACACCTGTGGGTTCTCGCTGCTCAGTGCTCGTCTGCAGAAGCACTGTAGCTGCAGCGGCGGAGCAGGACACTAGATGTGATTGCCGTATGTCCGGTCCTGTGCCTCCTTGTCTCCCAGGCCGCCTGTCTGTGCTGAAAGAGGGCGTGGCCACGGGTCCGCGATAAGGCCACGCCCCCAACTTTGCTGTTTGGTCTGTCTGCATCCACAGCTCTCCTTGAGGTAAAGTTGGCACGAGGGGAGGGGAATGTGTGTGCGTGTAGAGACTGTCTGCCTTAATGTGTAATATGGGGAAGCTGTCTGCCGTAAAGTGTAAAACAGGGGACGCTGTCTGCCGTAATGTGTAATATGGGGAAGCTGTCTGCCGTAATGTGTAAAACAAGGGACGCTGTCTGCCAAAATGTGTAAAACAGGGGACGCTGTCTGCCGTAATGTGTAAAACAGGGGACGCTGTCTGCCGTAATGTGTAATAAGGGGGACGCTGTCTGCCGTAATGTGTAATAAGGGGACGCTGTCTGCCATAATGTGTAAAAAGAGGACGCAGTCTGCCGTAATGTGTAAAACAGGGGACGCTGTCTGCTGTAATGTGTAATAAGGGTACGCTGTCTGCCGTAATGTGTAATAAGCGGACGCTGTCTGCCGTAATGTGCAATAAGAGGGACGCTCTCTGCCGTAATGTGTAATAATGGGACGCAGTCTGCCGTAATGTGTAATATGGGGACACAATCTGCCGTAATGTGTAATAAGGGGACGCTGTCTGCCGTAATGTGTAATATGGGGAAGCTGTCTGCCGTAATGTGTAAAACAAGGGACGCTGTCTGCCAAAATGTGTAAAACAGGGGACGCTGTCTGCCGTAATGTGTAAAACAGGGGACGCTGTCTGCCGTAATGTGTAAAACAAGGGACGCTGTCTGCCAAAATGTGTAAAACAGGGGACGCTGTCTGCCGTAATGTGTAAAACAGGGGACGCTGTCTGCCGTAATGTGTAATAAGGGGGACGCTGTCTGCCGTAATGTGTAATAAGGGGACGCTGTCTGCCGTAATGTGTAAAAAGAGGACGCAGTCTGCCGTAATGTGTAAAACAGGGGACGCTGTCTGCTGTAATGTGTAATAAGGGTACGCTGTCTGCCGTAATGTGTAATAAGCGGACGCTGTCTGCCGTAATGTGCAATAAGAGGGACGCTCTCTGCCGTAATGTGTAATAAGGGGACGCAGTCTGCCGTAATGTGTAATATGGGGACACAATCTGCCGTAATGTGTAATAAGGGGATGCTGTCTGCCGTAATGTGTATTATGGGGGCGCTGTCTGCCGTAATGTGTATTATGGGGATGCTGTCTACCGTAAAGTGTAAAACAGGGGACGCTGTCTGCCGTAATGTGTAATAAAGGGACGCTGTCTGCCGTAATGTGTAATAAGGGGACGCAATCTGCTGTAATGTGTAATATGGGGACGCAATCTGCCATAATGTGTAATAAGGGGATGCAGTCTGCCGTAATGTGTAAAAAAGGGGACGCTGTCTGCCGTAATGTGTAAAAAGGGGACGCTCTCTGCCGTAATGTGTTCAAAGGTGAATCTGTCTGCCATAATATGTAAAAGGGGCTCTACCTGGTGTAGTGGTGCTACTGTGTGGCGTAATTTGAATAATAGAGACTACTGTGCACAGTAATATGAATTGGTATTATTCTGTGGCCACACCCCTTCCCCATGAAGCTGCGCCCCTGTTTTGCATAGAGGTAGGGGGGGGCGCCGAGTCTGTTTCTTGCACACAGCGCTAAAATGTCTAGTTACGGCACTGCCAATCGCATATGTGCTAACATATGCGATTAGTATCGCAATGCGATGCCAGGGGTGCCCTGCGATCAGTGTTATGCAGAGGAGAGGGTTTTTGCTGGCCTCCGTCACCTCCAAGCAGCGGGAGGTGACGTGTGCTAGGAGTCCCTTGGCTCCTCCTCCCCCCCCCCCTGCAGCTGGAAGGAGAGAAGGCTGTGCTGCTGGGGAGAAGGAGGAGGGGGGCCACACCAGCTTACTGCAAACAGGTATGCCGGGGGTGGGAGGTCATCATGAGCGGCGCAGGGCGGCGGCAACAGGATGCAGCAGTGGCGGTAAGAAGCCCATAGGCTTCTATAGGGTATCACCATCAAAAGATGGCGATACCCTCTGCGGCGTAAACCCAGCGGCCGGGTCTTAGTACATTTGAAAATGTGGTAAAACCCCGAAAACGGGGGCTTTACCGCATTTTCCCTTTAGTACATCCCGGCCTAATAATTATAAAAATCACCACTACTGCCTGCACACACTACGTGATTGGTATTCTATGACGTTCTATACCTCTGTACTCCTCCTCAGATACCTAATTGTTTAATCACACCCACATCTTCTCTTGCATGATTATTCACACCACAGCTACTGCAGTCCTTCATGACATACATCGCATCAGTCTTTTATCCAAGGTTACTGTATCAAAGCTGTATATTCTATAGGAAACTGTGCAGATCTATATGCCCATATATATGTATAAATTAGTATATGTTATCCCATCCCAGGGACGTCATTCTCAGAATGCATTACTTCACTGCGGAAGAGGCCATCATGAAAGAGGTTCGTCGACTGGGTTCTGTTTCCTTTCAAAATGTCTCCCTACAGATTTTTCAAGATCTATTCCCGCTCACCCTGGCCAAGCGTAGAGACTTTAAACCATGCATGTCCAAACTGCGGCCCTCCAGCTGTTGAGAAACTACACATCCCAGCATGCCCTGACACAGCTTTAGCATTCTCTGACCGCAAAACTGTGTCACGGCATGCTAGGATATGTAGTTTCACAACAGCTGGAGGGCCGCAGTTTGGACATGCCTGCTTTAAACCCATCACCTCTTTGCTCTCTCAACATAACGTCAAGTACCGCTGGGGTTTCCCCTTCCGTATTTTGGTCTGGCATCAAGGAAAACTACTCACGGCTAGAAACCAAACTGAGGCCCAATCGTTGTTATCCAAACTAGGCATCCCCACATATGACCAAGACTCTCCTGCTACACGTCTGCCCCCTCAAACGCAACGGAAGACACCTTCGCCTCCCCGTTTGGAATGGTTTACGGTTCCAATGGCTGCGGCCTCATCAGCTCCACCTCCAGTAACCTGATTTAACCCCAAGTCTTCTAATTTGTTACCTTGTATTTTTGTTTATGGTGACCTCTGACGGTTGTACCCCTAACTGGGGAGCTGTTTAACTTTAGATTAGCCGTGTTCTGGTTCTACGAATCCTTAGTCGATTCTCAAATGTTCTGTTACTCACTTATTGCAAAGTGATATTATGTTTTTTCTATGTTTCTTTTTTCTCTTCCTCCTTACCCCCTTTCTTACTTGCGCTCCATCTGCTCTTCAGTCTTGTCTTCTTCTCTAGCCTTTTCCCTCAGGTTCTCCAGGGGAGGCATGTCTCCCACCCTTGGCTACGCGCTCTGTGATGCATCGCCTGCATGCCTTGCTGCACCCCCTTTGGGCTTATAGCCCTCTTGCTGACCTGGGTGCCCATCCGACACCCAGTATCCCTTCCCCTTGTCAGCGCCACAGGTCCTGGCCTCCATTGCCGGACGTTCCAACCGCCCCTCCCTTCCTCCCGGTTTCCCTCCCCTCCTCCCATTCTCCTGACCATGCTGTCTTTCGCCTCCTATCTTTCTTATCTACTTCTTTGTATCCTTATGCTACCTCTATGGTTCCACACTTTTTCTATTTTGCTTGTTCCTCAGTCGTTTGCCCATGGGTCTTCGGGTCCTTTCTTTTAATTTAAAAGGGCTAAACAGCCCCCAAAAACGGGGAAAGCTTTTTGCTTCTCTCAAACTTCATAAGGGTGACCTGGCCTTTCTCCAAGAGACTAATTTTCTACATAATTCCCATCCTACGTTACGTTGTAAGCCATACCCTGACTCCTTTTATGCATGCGACCATACGTCCAAAAACCGAGGGGTCGCGATCCTGATTGCCTGTCACCTCACTTTTGACCTTATAGATTCCCACGCTGACAAAGAGGGCCGCTTTCTTATATTAGTGGGAAAACTTAATAACAAATTATGTACATTAGCTATCATATATGCCCCTAATCACCATCAAGAGATGTTTTTCACCAAATTGGATACCCTTCTTACTCAATTTCGACAGGGAGAACTTATACTCGCAGGGGATTTTAATTCTGTTTTAAACCCCACCTTGGACCGCTCTCCTTCTCTCTACTCGGCCTCCTCATCAGACTCTCTCCGCTCTAGGTCTCTCCTCCGTCTCATGAAGTCCCAGCTCCTCTATGACTCCTGGAGGATGAAAGACTCGTCTGCGCGTGACTACACATTTTATTCCTCACCTCATAATTCCTACTCTCGCATTGATATGATCCTGCTCAGCCACAAATTTGCTCTGAATCTCCAATCAGCTCATATTTACCCACTTATCTGGTCCGATCATGCCCCTATCTCATATGATATCTCCGGCCTACTCTCACGCCCTCGTCCTATGACATGGCGCCTTAACGATTCTCTACTTCATAACCCGGAGATTCTGTCCCGTCTCCGAGACCAGATATCCGACTACTTTGCTTTGAATGACTCCCCAGATATTTCTAGATCCACTCTTTGGTTAGCACACAAGGCAGTTCTTCGGTGGCACCTGATCAGGATGGCCTCCAAGACCAAAAAGCAGTCCCTTACCCAGATTAACGAGCTGTCTATTAAACTCCACACTCTTGAAGCTCAGCATAAGGCGTCTTCTGAACAGGCTATTTTGTCTGAACTCCGTACAGTTAAGGCGGAACTTGATCTCCTTCTCTCCAGACAAGTGGCCAAACGTCTTAAATGGCTTCGCCAGTCTTTTTATGAGAAAAGGGACAAGGCAGACAAAATCCTAGCGTCACGACTCCGATCCTCTAGGGCCAAAACAAATATCATTTCAATTAGAGACCCCCACAATCACTTAGTTCATGATCCTGTTGCCATAAGGGCCGCCTTCCAGTCCTACTATAATGATTTATGCAATCTCCCATCCCCCTCGATTGCCTCATCCTCTCCGTCCTACTCTGACTTGATCTCCCACTTTCTCTCTACTTCTAACCTGCCCAAACTACCTCAGTCCGATATGGATCATCTTAATAGTGAGATCTCGGTGGAAGAAATTGTCCAGACTATACTCGCGCAAAAAATTGGCAAGTCTCCGGGCCCAGATGGCTTCACAGCTTTGTACTATAAAAAAATTTCTGACCTACTCACCCCTCACCTCCAGTCTCTGTTTAATAGGATTATCCATGGCGATTCTTTTCCTCCTGAAATGCTAGAGGTTAAAATTGTTGTGATCCCTAAAGAAGGCAAAGATACTCTTAATTGTGCTAGCTATCGACCTATCTCCCTCCTGAACCTGGACCTAAAAATATTTGCTAAAATTCTGGCTGACCGTCTGAACCCATACCTCCCATCTCTCGTCCACTATGACCAAGTGGGGTTTATTCCGGGTCGCCAGGCGAGAGACAACACCAGACGCGCAATCGATATTATCCATATCTCAAACTCCAGGGGGTTCCCCACTATCATGATCTCTTTAGATGCTGAAAAAGCTTTTGACATGATCTCCTGGAGTTTCCTGAAAGCCGCTCTTGAGGCCTATGGCTTATCTGGTGTTTTCCTCACTGGGGTCCTGGCACTATACTCCACCCCCTCCGCTACGGTGCTGATCAACGGCGTCCCGTCAGCCCCAGTCCACATCTCTAATGGTACGCGTCAAGGTTGCCCTCTATCTCCACTGATTTTTCACCTTATAATTGAACCACTCATCTCCCAAATTAGGTCCCATCAGGATATACATGGAGTACGAGTGGGCCCTACCGACTATTCTCGGTCCTTCAATCTTATAGTCTTGTCTCGGGCTACAAGATTAACTACTCTAAGTCAGAGGCTATGTTGCTTCATGTTCCCCACCACGAGTCCGAAACCCTTCGATTTAACTTTAACTTTAAATGGCAGCCTACAAAGATCAAATATCTGGGGATTTATTTAACCTCCCGATATGACTCCCTCTTTCATGCTAACTTCCCACCTCTTCTCTCCAAGACACAGGCTGATTTGTCATCTTGGAATAGTCTTATTATTTCGTGGCTGGGTAGGATTATAGCGGTTAAAATGAATATTCTCCCCAAATGGCTCTATCTCTTTCATCCCCTCCCTGTGGCTGTCCCTGCTTCCTTCCTTCGTAATATCCAGAAAGCCCTTGTGCATTTCATTTGGAACCACAGGCCCCCCCGCATAGCCGCCACCACTCTGAAAAGACCGGTCACCGCCGGCGGTAGGGGTCTCCTTGATATTAAACTTTACTATCTGGCCTCTCACCTCTCTCACATCGTCACCTCTTATGCTCCTTCTGGTTCTGTTTCCTAGCTAGATATTGAATCAGCTTATACTAACCTCCCGGACCTAACCCCCTTGTGGGGTCTATCTTCCACTTCCCGACCCCCAACATCCAAACTACTCCCCACTACCAAATTTAATCTTAAACTTTGGGACTATCACTCTGTGAGGATGAACCTTTCCTCCTTTCCCTCACCCTTGACCCCTATTTGGCAGAACCCTTTGTTTCCTCCTGGATCCTCGGTCACGAGATTCCGTACATGGACACAGCTTGGTTTTAAATTCCCAGCTGATTTTGCCAATCGGGGCCAATGGTTATCCCTATCTGATCATCAACAGAAGACCCCTTCACAGACACTTATCCCCTTCCAATTCCTACAAATTTGCCACTTTTTATGTTCCTTGCCCCCCTCTGCTCTACTCCGTGACCTTACCCCCTTTAAAAATGTATGTAAAAACTCCCACTTCTCCAAAGGCTTAATATCCCAGCTTTATTCCCTCCTCCTGGATTCTACCCTTCCCTCTTCCAGATCCCATGAAATTGCTTGGGAACGAGATCTTGGGTCTCCTCCTGTTAGGATCTCCTGCTCTGTGCTGCCACGTCGCCATGGCAACCGGGAGGCAAGTGTTAGCGAAGTAACCTGATACTCCGGTCCGGGTTTTTACTGTGTAGTGGTTACAGGCTCTGTGCACGGCAGGGAATCCGGCGCTGGTTTTGTGCTCACAGTCTGTGAGGTCTGAGTGGGGCGTGGACAGCACCTGCTATATAAACCATCCTCTCAGGCTAGGCAAATGCTGCTGAATCTTTGTTTGTTAGTCAGTTCCAGAGAGTTAGCTAGTACTGTGTGACTTTGTATTTACTTGTTGCTTACTGCGAATAGGCCTTGGGATTCGGTACTTCATTCTGCCAATCCGGACCTAGCAGTAAGACTGGAGTCAGTTGTTTGACCTGCTGGGGTTCTTTTGCTATTCTGTGAACCCAGCAGGTTTGCGGCTGTACTCTCAGACCTGCTTGCTTAATCCTCCCTCACCGTGCAGGGCGTCCAGGTGTCAGTTTAGTGGCAGTAAGCTGAACCTGTGCCCTGCAAGTGGGGGTTAGGATTGTGGATACTCTCCTTGTGTCTATATTTCTGTCTCTGACCAAGGAGTTTATTCCCACACCCGTTGGTAACCCTTTGGGGTTTTTTCTGTTGCTCTTAGCAACATCATTTCAGGTGCTCCACATGTTAAATCACTACACATCGCTTCATTGTCCGCTCTATTCCATCTGAGCATTCCTGACACTAGGGAGACACCCAATTCCTGAGCCTTTGGGCTTCTCCGTTCACTTTGTGTTTATTAGTTATTCCATCACCTCCTGTGTATGTTATGTTATACTGTCTGTGAGTTCGTTTGCTTCGCTTCCCTCTCTGTTCATACACCGGTATACTCCTGTTAGCACTGGTGTGCGTAACACCTCCCAAGGCTGAGGACTGGGACGACATGAGACTGGGGATAGCTAGGAGTTCTATTGCAACCTCCTTCAAAGAGACAGCTTACAAGATTTACTATCACTGGTACTATACCCCTGATAGACTCAATAGACTCTTCCCGTCTACCTCTCCGAACTGTTGGAGGGAATGCGGTTGCAGAGGCACTATGCTTCATATATGGTGGACTTGTCCAATCATTGTTCCCTTCTGGAGCTTAGTCCAATCCCTTCTGAATTCTCTTCTGGAATCTCCTATATCGAAAGATCCCTGGATCTTTTTACTGTATTACCCTCCCCCGATCCTTGATAAATTCTCCAAAAAATTGGCAACGCACATCTTAACTGCGGCAAATCACTGATTGCTCTCAATTGGAAAAACGCTTCTCCCCCTTCTCTCTCTGCTCTCAAAGCCAAAACCTGGCATATTGCAACAATGGAGAAGATCACATATTACCTCCATGACCGAGGTCATGCTTTTGACCAAGTCTGGGCTCCCTGGCTCCTTGCAGAGCGAAGGTTATCGCCCCCACCCTCTTGTTGCTAGCTCCCTCCGCAGACCCATGAACGACAGCTATTACTTTTCTCTCCTCTCCTCCTTCTTCTCTTTTCCTATTCTTATTTAAAAATTCTCGAAATAGCTATTAGTATGTGACTGCACCGTGGTCCCCCCATTCCCCCCATCCCCCCCTCCTCCCCCTTCCCTTCACAATCTGACACTTTATTGACAAGGTTTCTTCTCCCGATTATTGTTGTTTCTTATTCAAAAATACCATGGTTTGTGTTGGACGGTGGTTCCTTGACCGTTTGTTCTTTTTCTTATTGTATTGCTTATCCAGTTTATTTGACCATACAAAATAATAAAGAATTAAAAAAAAAAAAAATTAGTATATGTTACTTACATAGCCATGTTGCAACATATATATTCAATAGCATAATCTTACACACACTACAGACAACCTTTTAATATAGATGACAAAATTTGTGTGTAGTTACATGAGCTTCCATTACCGCTCTCTTCCTGTCTCCCAAATGGATTCAATCACAATCATACATATCTCAGCATGTACTCAATCTATCACATTTCAACCCCAAACATATCAGCCTCAGAATGTATTAAATGTATTAAAGCACAAATACACACTACATATATATATATACTGTGTATATATATATATATATATATATATATATATGCAGATGATGTGTCCTCTTGCATCTTTGCTCTGAGCGTGGCATTCGTGCCTCCCAGTCCCGGCATGGCGTCCCTGCTACACGCCACAATAGAATCCACGTCATGCAATACACAGTTTAATTGCTGGGTGGCGAATGTTCCACGGATGAAAACTACAGTACTGAAAACAACATTGTGTCAGTGGATAGTGATCCTTGATAAGCCGGCCAATCACATTCAGACAGTATAAATAGTCACTGTGCTCGCCATCTCCTCCCAAGCTGCATTTCTACAGTAAGCTACAGTACTCTAATCTGCTACTGACCTTGTAGTGTACTGTACCTTACTGTTGCAATGACGCAAACTGGCACACATACTGTAACTTTGATTGTTAGAACTTAGAAGATGCATGCTCAGCAATCACAACGATGATTTCATCTTCAGTAATACTTTCGGTACCATACACACATGCGCGCGCGCGCGGACGGGGGTCTGAGAACCTAGAACCCCCCCCCCCCCCCCTGCCCACAGATATATCAGCACCGCTGTCCGATATTAGCTTTTTCTTATGGAGGAGCCCGGCAGCTATGTCTGCTTGAATGCAGCGCGCATCTCCTCTCATACCCTGACAGGGTGGCAGACGGAACAGGGAGCACTGATAATAGGTATGTGTGTGTTCACATGCTGGGGGGGCGTGTCTTCAACCGTGATGCCCCCTCCCGTCTACCTCCTCACGGCTGTGTAAATACCTGCCAGGATGCAGGGAGCCCACCAAAGCAACTACACATTCTGGGGACACCTGAGCACATTCCTCCATGAAACTTTGAAGTAACTGCTCTACTGGGCAGCGCTCTTCCCAGTCTCATTATGCCCCCTCCCTATGACCCCTTTTCTCTCCATTCCTCCCTCACTATTTCCCCTCTGTCTCTCCCCATGCCCCCTTCTCTCTCTCTCCTCCGTGCCCCTCTCTCTCTTTACATCCATACCATACCTCTCTTGCTCTTTCTCTACCCATGATCCTCTCTCAGTATACCCCTCTCTCTCTCCCCATGCCCCCATCTCTCCATGCCACTATCTACCTCTCTCCCCATGCCCCCTCTCTCCAAGCTCCTCCCTCTCTCCCCATGCCACCCTCTCCCCCCATTCCTCTAACTCTCTCCATGCCTCTCTCTCTCTCTCTCTCTCTCTCTGTCCCCATGCCTCTCTCTGTCCCCAAGCCTCCCCCCAATGTCTCTCTCTCTCCATGCCCCCACCTCTCTTGATCTGTGATACAGATGGAACCACGCTAATCGCTACTCCATTGTGCCTGGGCTAGTGCACCTACCGCCGCGTCCAGGGTGCATATGCATCCGTAACGCACACGCGCCCCATTCACTTGAATGGGAGCATCTCTGGGCACTCCCGGCGTGACTAGGTGGACGGATCGCCTAGTCACGCCAGGAACACTGCTATGCGATGGAGCCACATCAGTGCGGCTCCATCTGTATATCTGTATAGCTATATATATATATACACTGCTCAAAAAAATAAAGGGAACACTAAAATAACACATCCTAGATCTGAATAAATGAAATATTCTTATTAAATACTTTGTTCTTTACATAGTTGAATGTGCTGACAACAAAATCACACAAAAATTATCAATGGAAATCAAATTTATTAACCCATGGAGGTCTGGATTTGGAGTCACACTCAAAATGAAAGTGAAAAAACACACTACAGGCTGATCCAACTTTGATGTAATGTCCTTAAAACAAGTCAAAATGAGGCTCAGTAGTGTGTGTGGCCTCCTCGTGCCTGTATGACCTCCCTACAACCCACACAAGTGGCTCAGGTAGTGCAGCTCATCCAGGATGGCACATCAATGCGAGCTGTAGCAAGAAGGTTTGCTGTGTCTGTCAGCGTAGTGTCCAGAGCATGGAGGCGCTACCAGGAGACAGGCCAGTACATCAGGAGACGTGGAGGAGGCCGGAGGAGGGCAACAACCCAGCAGCAGGACCGCTACCTCCGCATTTGTGCAAGGAGGAACAGGAGGAGCACTGCCAGAGCCCTGCAAAATGACCTCCAGCAAGCCACAAATGTGCATGTGTCTACTCAAACGATCAGAAACAGACTCCATGAGGGTGGTATGAGGGCCTGACGTCCACAGGTGGGGGTTGTGCTTACAGCCCAACACCGTGCAGGACGTTTGGCATTTGCCAGAGAACACCAAGATTGGCAAATTCGCCACTGGCACCCTGTGCGCTTCACAGATGAAAGCAGGTTCTCACTGAGCACATGTGACAGACGTGACAGAGTCTGGAGACGCCAAGAATGTTCTGCTGCCTGCAACATCCTCCAGCATGACCGGTTTGGCAGTGGGTCAGTAATGGTGTAGGGTGGCATTTCTTTGGGGGGCCGCACAGCCCTCCATGTGCTCGCCAGAGGTAGCCTGACTGCCATTAGGTACCAAGATGAGATCCTCAGACCCCTTGTGAGACCATATGCTGGTGCGGTTGGTCCTGGGTTCCTCCTAATGCAAGACAATGCTAGACCTCATGTGGCTGGAGTGTGTCAGCAGTTCCTGCAAGACGAAGGCATTGATGCTATGGACTGGCCCGCCCATTCCCCAGACCTGAATCCAATTGAGCACATCTGGGACATCATGTCTCGCTCCATCCACTAACGCCACGTTGCACCACAGACTGTCCAGGAGTTGGCGGATGCTTTAGTCCAGGTCTGGGAGGAGATCCCTCAGGAGACCATCCGCCACCTCATCAGGAGCATGCCCAGGCGTTGTAGGGAGGTCATACAGGCACGCGGAGGCCACACACACTACTGAGTCTCATTTTGACTTGTTTTAAGGACATTACATCAAAGTTGGATCAGCCTGTAGTGTGTTTTTCCACTTTCATTTTGAGTGTGACTCCAAATCCAGACCTCCATGGGTTAATAAATTTAATTTCCGTTGATAATTTTTGTGTGATTTTGTTGTCAGCACATTCAACTATGTAAAGAACAAAGTATTTAATAAGAATATTTCATTTATTCAGATCTAGGATGTGTTATTTTAGTGTTCCCTTTATTTTTTTGAGCAGTGTATATATATATATATAGCTATACAGATATACAGATGGAGTATATCTATAGATATAGATATATATATATATATATACACACACACACACAGTGGGGAAAAAAAGTATTTGGACAGCCACCGATTGTGCAAGTTGACCCACTTAAAAAGATGAGAGAGGTCTGTAATTTCCATCATAGGTACACTACAACTGTGAGAGACAGAATCTGAAAAAAAAAAACCCCAGTGCATCACATTGTATGATTTTTAAACAATTTACTTGTATATTCTTGTGGAAAATAAATATTTGGACACCTATCAAGCAGCAAGATTTCTGGCTCTCACAGACCTGTTACTTCTTCTTTAAGAAGCTCTTCTATCCTCCACTCGTTACCTGTATCAATGGCACCTGTTTGAATTGGTTATCTGTATAAAAGACACCTGTCCACACCCTCAGTCAGACTGCTACCTCTCCACCGTGGCCAAAGCCAGAGAGCTGTCTAACGACACCAGGGACAAAATTGTAGAGCTGCACAAGGCAGCACAATGACCTCAAGAGAGCTGGGACCACAGTCACAAAGGTTACCATTAGTAACACACTACGTCGTCATGGATTGAAATCCTGCAGCACCCAAAAGGTCCCCCTGCTTAAGCCAGCACATGTCCAGGCCCTTCTAAAGTTTGCCAGTGACCATCTGGATGATCCAGAGGAGGATTGGGAGAATGTAATGTGGTCAGATGAGAGCAAAATCGAACTTTTTGGTATAAACTCTACTCGCCATGTTTGGAGGGAGAAGAATGATGAATGGCATTCCAAGAACACCATACCCACTGTGAAGCATGGGGGTGGAAACATCATGCTTTGGGGCTGCTGTTCCACAAAGGGAACAGGACGACTGATCTGTATTAAGGAGAGGATGAATGGGGCCATGTATCGTGAGATTTTGGGCAAAAACCTCCTTCCCTCAGTAAGAGCATTGAAGATGGAACGTGGCTGGGTCTTCCAGCATGACAAAGACCCCAAACACACCGCCCGGGCAACTAAGGAGTGGCTCCGTAAGAAGCATTTCCAAGGTCCTGGAGCGGCCTAGCCAGTCTCCAGACCTCAACCCAATAGAAAATCTGTGGAGGGAGTTGAAAGTCCGTGTTACCCGGCGACAGCCGCAAAACATGACAGATCTAGAGAAGATCTGCATGGAAGAGTGGGCCAAAATACCTGCTACAGTGTGTGCAAACCTGGTCAAGAACTACAGGAAACGTTTGACCTCCGTAATTGCCAACCGAGACTGTATTACAAAGTATTGAGTTAAACTTTTTGATTGTCCAAATATTTATTTTCCGCAAGAATATACAAATAAATTGTTTACAAATCATACAATGTGATTTCCTGTTTTTTTTTCCCAGATTCTCTCTCTCTCACAGTTGAAGTGTACCTATGATGACAATGACAGACCTCTCTCATCTTTTTAAGTGGGTCAACTTGCACAATAGGTGGCTGTCCAAATTATTTTTTGCCCCAATAATATATATATATATATATATATATATATATATATACAGGTTGAGTATCCCTTATCCAAAATGCTTGGGACCAGAGGTATTTTGGATATCGGATTTTTCCGTAGTTTGGAATAATTGCATACCATAATGAGATATCATGGTGATGGGACCTAAATCTAAACACAGAATGCATTTATGTTTCATATACACCTTATACACACAGCCTGAAGGTCATTTTAGCCAATCTTTTTTGTAACTTTGTGCATTAAACAAAGTGTGCATACATTCACACAATTCATTTATGTTTCATATACACCTTATACACAGCCTAAAGGTCATTTAATACAATCTTTTTAATAACTTTGTGTAT
Source organism: Pseudophryne corroboree (assembly GCF_028390025.1). NCBI lineage: Eukaryota > Metazoa > Chordata > Amphibia > Anura > Myobatrachidae > Pseudophryne > Pseudophryne corroboree. Next base: position 776,228,535 of record NC_086447.1, on the reverse strand, counting down.
TAAACAAAGTTTGTGTACATTGAGCCATCAGAAAACAAAGGTTTCACTATCTCACTCTCAATAAAAAAAGTCCGTATTTCGGAATATTCCGTATTTCTAAATATTTGGGTATGGGATACTCAACCTGTATATATATATATATATATATATATATATATATATATATATATAAATCTGGAACCCCCCTCCCTTAAAAGTCCTGCGTTTGACCATGGGTACCCTGCAGAGCTCTCACCCTTTACCAGGCCGTGTGTAAACTGTCGTTGCTTGATGAAAAGAATTCTGTTGTAAAAACACACAAGTTTTTTCAGAAAGAGAGATCATTTCAGGTTCAACAGTCTGAAAATACCCGGTTCCACTTTGTGTTGTCTTGCGCTCTCCGCCTCCCGTTCTCCCTGTGTTAGGCCACCCAGCTGCATTACACCTAAGCCACTATAGGTGATATTGTATTGTAACACCCTATGTGGTGTACAGGTGCACGCTTGGAGGAGACTGCTGATTTGGGGGGTCATTCCGAGTTGTTCGCTCGCAAGCTGCTTTTAGCAGCTTTGCACACGCTAAGCCGCCGCCTACTGGGAGTGAATCATAGCATATTAAAATTGCGAATGAAAGATTAGCAGAATTGAGAATAGACACTTCTTAGCAGTTTCTGAGTAGCTCCAGACTTACTCGGCATCTGCGATCAGTTCAGTGCTTGTCGTTCCTGGTTTGACGTCACAAACACACCCAGCGTTCGCCCAGACACTCCTCCGTTTCTCCAGCCACTCCCGCGTTTTTCCCAGAAACGGTAGCGTTTTTTCACACACTCCCATAAAACGGCCTGTTTCCGCCCAGAAACACCCACTTCCTGTCAATCACACTCCGATCACCAGAACGAAGAAAAAACCTCGTAATGCCGTGAGTAAAACTCCAAACTGCATAGCAAATTTACTTGGCGCAGTCGCAGTGCGGACATTGCGCATGCGCATTAGCGACTAATCGCTCCGTTGCGAGAAAAAAATAACGAGCTAACAACTCGGAATGACCCCCTTGGAGTAGTAGTAGTTGTCTAATGAACCAGCACAGGAGATTGACAGATGGTAGACGTGATTATGCAGATCGTGAGCGCACAGCAAATGTATCTCAGCCAGAGGATGAATGAGGATATGGTGATGACATAATTGTGTTACACACAGCCACCATGAACCTGTTCTATCTAATTCCAAGGATTCAAGATCTCTGGCATGTTTGGTAATGTCATAAAAAGTAGACAGTGATAATGTAACTTGGCGAATGTATGGATCCCGCCAAAGAGCTTAAAATGAGAATGCTAGGGAGAAACAAGGCTTCCCACACTCATATTTGGACTCATATTAGGCTTACCGTGATGGTCACATATGACAGGTTATGGAGAGCATTTAAAGTACTAAGAATTATATACAGGACCATAATGTTGTGTGTCAGTGGCCTAATTTTGGATCTCTTGTGCAGTGCTACAGTTGCAGTGCAAGCTGTGTAGTGCTAGGCCGGAAAAACATATCAGATTTTTTTCAGGTAGTGCACTGAAGTTTGGGGAATCTGTACCAGGAAAAGGTGTGTAGTCCAGCTCTAGGACATGTCAGCAAGGCCTGACATCATGGCTGCAGAACTAGCTATGACGGGTGACCAATCAACTGCTGCTCTGATATCATATCAATATCAATAGAATCTAATTGAATCTCTATTGAGAAATAAAAAAACAAAAACAAAAAACCCAAAGCTCCTAATATGTAATTGACCTATTCATTTCATTTACCTACACATTTTACTGGAAATGAACAAGGGAAAAAATGTGTAAATGTTTTGTAACCGCTCTTGTATACATTTTACAGTGCAGAGTTGAACACAAGTCCATTTTGCGGCTCAAGGGTTGTAACTAGTGTAGTCCTAGAAGTACTGTGGCCACACAGATGCATACAATTCTGCATACAGGGGACTACACACATTTTTCTTGTTTCATACAATGCATGTGCCATTATGTCATAGAATAGAACAGGCCTTGGCCAACCTGTAGCTCTCCAGCTGTTGTGAAACTGCACACCCCAGCATGCCCTGCCACAGTTTTAGCATTCCTTGATAGCAAAACTGTGGCAGGGCATGTTGGGACTTGTAGGTTCACAACAGCTGGAGAGCCACAGGTTGGCCAGGCCTGTAAAAGAATGAGTTTCATCTTGACAAGCGATTGCACCCTTAGAACTTGGGTTAAAAATTCCAGACAGCTTTTTTACACTAGTACCACATGATGACATTACTCTACAGGGAAGGTGTCATGGAAGAAGGTGTCTAAGATGACACCTCCATTTTCATATCCTTAAATCAGCCTTGATCACAATGCTGAATGTACATTTCTGTGCTATTACACTCTCACATGCAGAGCCATAACTAGGTGTGTGCACTGTGTGCCTTGCACACAGCGCACTTGTGATAGGAGCGCATCATACACCTTGCCCCCGATTGGCTGCCCTGGCCTGGTAGTGTGGCAGTGTGATGGACTGAGCAGGGTGCCTGCGTCAACCCTGGCTGCTACGTTCCGATGCAAAGTGTTCCGGCCCGCCTCCTCCGACAGCCCTGGTGGTCTAGTGTTTTACGTGGCTTTAGCCACGGCTATCTGACCGTGACTGTCGGCTGCAGCCACGGTCACGTGATCTCTCCACAGGGGGTCCGGATTTACAGCCTGCTCGGCCATTGAGAAGGAGAAGACCTGGTCCTGCGATGAGTTTTGAGTCGGAGACTGAGTTGGGGGTGGACGGAGAGGCGGCTGCTGTTGTGAGCTGCTCCGCTGCAGGAAGTGAGCTCCTCATTCAGACACTCTGGGGTGCAGTGCATTTTTCTCACTGGTGAACTCAACTCCAGGCAGTGAAGTCCGCTTGGTGTCTGATCCATGGTAATGAAGGTAATGCCCCCCCCCCCATGCCATTCCATGATTCAATGGACTATGCTGCCTAATGTGTAAAAAAGGGGGGACTGTGCTGCCTAATGTGTAAAAAAGGCGGCCTATGCTGCTTAATGTGTAAAAAAAGGGAGACTATGCTGCCTAATGTGTGAAAAAGGGGGACTATGCTGCCTAACATGTAAAAAGGGGACTCTGCATGCCTAATGTATAAAAAGGGGACTCTGCTGCTGTAATGTGTAAAAAGGGGGACTCTGCCTTCCATAATGTGTAAAAAGGGGGACTCTGCCTTCCGTAATGTGTAAAAAGGTGGACTCTGCCTGCCGTAATGTGTAAAAGGTAGGACTCTGCTGCCGTAATGTGTAAAAGGGAGCTCTGCCTGCAGTACTGTGTAAAAATAGGACTCTAGCTGCCGTAATGTGTAAAAAGGGGACTGTGCCGGCGTTATGTCTAAAAAGGGAGTTTCTGCATGCTGTAATGTGTAAAAGGGGACTCTACCTGCCGTAATGTGTAAAAGGGGACTCTACCTGCCGTAATGGGGAGCTATGTGGCCATGCCCCTTCCCCATGAAGCCACACCCCTATATTTTTGGTGCACGACTAAGGCGCGTTGGCCTTGTTTTGTAAATGGGATGGGGGGCGCCGATGCTATTTCTTGCACACAGCGCTAAAATGGCTAGTTACGGCACTGCTCACATGCATTAATTCATTGAGCTGTGCCTTAATAGGAATGGCCATCGACCATCAATGGCTTGCAAACCATTGATGATCTATGGCCAATGGCAAATGCGGTTTATTATTTTGTTATTGATGACATGGCACCAATACTTACTAGAGCGGGCACTTTTTGTGTTTTGGTTTTGGATCTGGTTCCACACTCATGTTTTGGATCTGGATTGGTTTTGCCAAAACCAACCTTTCGGGTTTTGGTTTTGGATCTGGATGATTTTTGAAAGAAACACAAAAACAGCTAAACTCACAGAATTTGGGGGTAATTTTGCTCCTATGGTATTATTAACCTCAATAACATTCATTTTCACTCATTTCCAGTCTATTCTGAACACCTCACAATATTGTTTTTAGGCCAAAAGGTTGCACCGAGGTCGCTGGATGACTAAGCTAAGCGACCCAAGTGGGTGGCACAAACACCTGGCCCATCTATGAATGGCACTGCAGTGTCAGACAGGATGGCACTTTTAAAAACTAGGCCCCAAAGAGCACATAATGCAAAGAAAAAAATAAGAGGTGCAAGATGGAATTGTCCTTGGGCTCTCCCACCCACCCTTATGTTCTATCAACAGGACATGCACACTTTAACAAACCAATCATTTCAGCGACAGGGTCTGCCACACGACTGTGGCTGAAATTATTGGTTTGTTTGGGCCCCCATAGAAAAAGAAACAATTGATATCCCCACCAAAAAAGAAGCAATTAATCTCTCCTTGCACAAACTGGCGCTACAGAGGCAAGATGTCCTCATCCTCCGATTCCTCACCCCTTTCAGTGTGTACATCCTCCTCCTCACAGAGTATTAATTCGTCCCCACTGGACTCCACCATCACAGGGCTCTGTGTACTTTCTGGAGTCAATTGCTGGTAAATGTCTTCCTGGAGGAATTTATAATTCATTTTGTTGAATATCATCTTCTCCATATTCTGTGGAAGTAACCTCCTACGCCGATCACTGACAAGGTTACCAGCTGCACTAAACACTCTTTTGGAGTACACACTGGAGGGGGGGCAACTTAGGTAAAATAAAGCCAGTTTGTGCAAGGGCCTCCAAATTGCCTCTTTATTCTGCCAGTATACGTATGGACTGTCTGACATGCCTACTTGGATGATGTCACCAATATAATCTTCCACCATTTTTTCAATGGTGACAGCATCATATGTAGTGGTATTTTGCCCAGGCATGACCATGGGTTTTCTCATCCCATGGACATAAACTGTCCCCACTGGTGCCTTATTCAAACAAACCACATCACCATCAGAATTAGTGATGAGCGGGTTCGGTTTCTCGGAAACTTCCCCGAACTTCACCCTTTTTACACGGGTCCGAGCCATACTCGGATTCTCCCGTATGGCTCGGTTAACCCGAGCGCGCCCGAACGTCTTCATCCCGCTGTCGGATTCTCGCGAGATTCGGATTCTATATAAGCAGCCGCGCGTCGCCGCCATTTTCACTCGTGCATTTGAAATGTTAGGGAGAGGACGTGGCTGGCGTCCTCTCCGTTATTGTGCATTATTGCTTAATTGTGGGGAGGGCTGGGGAGCAGCTGTATAATATAGGAGAAGTACAGTGCAGAGTTTTGCTGATCAGTGACCACCAGTTATCCGTTCTCTGCCTGAAAAAAACGCTCCATATCTGTGCTCAGTGTGCTGCATATATCTGTGCTCACACTGCTTAATTGTGGGGACTGGCGAGCAGCTTTATTATATAGCAGGAGTACAGTGCAGAGTTTTGCTGACAGTGACCACCAGTATACGTTGTCTGCCTGAAAAACACTCCATATCTGTGCTCAGTGTGCTGCTTTATTGTGGGGACTGGGGAGGAGTACAGTGCAGAGTTTTGCTGACCAGTGACCACCAGTATATTATATATAGCATTACGGTACAGTAGGCCACTGCTGTACCTACCTCTGTGTCGTCATTAAGTATACTATCCATCTACATTCTATACCTGTGGTGCATTTTAGTTTTGCAGTTTGCTGACACAGTGACCACCAGTATACTATATATAGCAGTACGGTACGGAAGGCCACTGCTGTACCTACCTCTGTGTCGTCATTAAGTATACTATCCATCTACATTCTATACCTGTGGTGCATTTTAGTTTTGCAGTTTGCTGACACAGTGACCACCAGTATACTATTTATAGCAGTACGGTACGGAAGGCCACTGCTGTACCTACCTCTGTGTCGTCATTAAGTATACTATCCATCTAGATTCTATACCTGTGGTGCATTTTAGTTTTGCAGTTTGCTGACAGTGACCACCAGTATATATAGCAGTACGGTACGGAAGGCCACTGCTCTACCTACCTCTGTGTCGTCAAGTATACTATCCATCCATACCTATGGTGCATTTCAGTTGTGCGCAGTATATATAGCAGTAGGCCATTGCTATTGATACTGGCATATAATTCCACACATAAAAAAATGGAGAACAAAAATGTGGAGGTTAAAATAGGGAAAGATCAAGATCCACTTCCACCTCGTGCTGAAGCTGCTGCCACTAGTCATGGCCGAGATGATGAAATGCCATCAACGTCGTCTGCCAAGGCCGATGCCCAATGTCATAGTAGAGAGCATGTAAAATCCAAAAAACAAAAGTTCAGTAAAATTACCCAAAAATCAAAATTGAAAGCAACTGATGAGAAGCGTAAACTTGCCAATATGCCATTTACGACACGGAGTGGCAAGGAACGGCTGAGGCCGTGGCCTATGTTCTGGGCTAGTGGTTCAGATTCACATGAGGATGGAAACACTCATCCTCTCGCTAGAAAAATGAAAAGACTTAAGCTGGCAAAAGCACAGCAAAGAACTGTGCGTTCTTCTAAATCACAAATCCCCAAGGAGAGTCCAATTGTGTCGGTTGCGATGCCTGACCTTCCCAACACTGGACGGGAAGAGCTTGCGCCTTCCACCATTTGCACGCCCCCTGCAAGTGCTGGAAGGAGCACCCGCAGTCCAGTTCCTGATAGTCAAATTGAAGATGTCACTGTTGAAGTACACCAGGATGAGGATATGGGTGTTGCTGGTGCTGGGGAGGAAATTGACAAGGAGGATTCTGATGGTGAGGTGCTTTGTTTAAGTCAGGCACCCGGGGAGACACCTGTTGTCCGTGGGAGGAATATGGCAATTGACATGCCTGGTCAAAATACAAAAAAAATCAGCTCTTCGGTGTGGAATTATTTCAACACAAATGCGGACAACAGGTGTCAAGCCGTGTGTTGCCTTTGTCAAGCTGTAATAAGTAGGGGTAAGGACGTTAACCACCTCGGAACATCCTCCCTTATACGTCACCTGCAGCGCATTCATCATAAGTCAGTGACAAGTTCAAAAACTTTGGGTGACAGCGGAAGCAGTCCACTGACCACTAAATCCCTTCCTCTTGTAACCAAGCTCCTGCAAACCACACCACCAACTCCCTCAGTGTCAATTTCCTCCTTACCCAGGAAAGCCAGTAGTCCTGCAGGCCATGTCACTGGCAAGTCTGACGAGTCCTCTCCTGCCTGGGATTCCTCCGATGCATCCTTGAGTGTAACGCCTACTGCTGCTGGCGCTGCTGTTGTAGCTGCTGGGAGTCGATCGTCATCCTAGAGGGGAAGTTGGAAGACCACTTGTACTACTTCCAGTAAGCAATTGACTGTCCAACAGTCCTTTGCGAGGAAGATGAAATATCACAGCAGTCATCCTGCTCCAAAGCAGATAACTCAGGCCTTGGCAGCCTGGGCGGTAAGAAACGTGTTTCCGGTATCCACCGTTAATTCAGAGGCAACTAGAGACTTGATTGAGGTACTGTGTCCCCGGTACCAAATACTATCTAGGTTCCATTTCTCTAGGCAGGCGATACCGAAAATGTACACAGACCTCAGAAAAAGAGTCACCAGTGTCCTAAAAAATGCAGTTGTACCCAATGTCCACTTAACCACGGACATGTGGACAAGTGGAGCAGGGCAGACTAAGGACTATATGACTGTGACAGCCCACTGGGTAGATGTATTGCCTCCCGCAGCAAGAACAGCAGCGGCGGCACCAGTAGCAGCATCTCGCAAACGCCAACTCGTTCCTAGGCAGGCTACGCTTTGTATCACCGCTTTCCAGAAGAGGCACACAGCTGACAACCTCTTACGGAAACTGAGGACGATCATCGCAGAATGGCTTACCCCAATTGGACTCTCCTAGGGATTTGTGACATCGGACAATGCCAGCAATATTGTGCGTGCATTACATCTGGGCAAATTCCAGCACGTCCCATGTTTTGCACATACATTGAATTTGGTGGTGCAGAATTATTTAAAAAACGACAGGGGCATGCAAGAGATGCTGTTGGTGGCCCGAAGAATTGCGGGCCACTTTCGGCATTCAGCCACCGCGTACAGAAGACGGGAGCACCACCAAACATTCCTAAACCTGCCCTGCCATCATCTGAAGCAAGAGGTGGTAACGAGGTGGAATTCAACCCTCTATATGCTTCAGAGGATGGAGGAGCAGCAAAAGGCCATTCAAGCCTATACATCTGGCCACGATATAGGCAAAGGAGGGGGAATGCACCTGACTCAAGCGCATTCGCTTAACCAGGATTCACGGGTGGTCAATCTGTTGAAATCAGAGCACTACATTTTGGCCACCGTGCTCGATCCTAGATTTAAAACCTACGTTGTATCTCTCTTTCCTCTGCAGAGGTTCAAAGACCTGCTGGTGAGAAAATTGTCAAGTCAAGCGGAACGTGACCCATCAACATCTCTTCCTTCACATTCTCCCGCAACTGGGGGTGCGAAGAAAAGGCTAAGAATTCCGATCCCACCCGCTGGCAGTGATGCAGGGCAGTCTGGAGCGAGTGCTGACATCTGGTCCGGACTGAAGGACCTGCCAACGATTACTGACATGTCGTCTACTGTCACTGCATATGATTCTCTCACCATTGAAAGAATGGTGGAGGATTATATGAGTGACCGCATCCAAGTAGGCACGTCAGACAGTCCGTACGTATACTGACAGGAAAAAGAGGCGATTTGGAGGCCCTTGCACAAACTGGCTTTATTCTACCTAAGCTGCCCTCCCTCCAGTGTGTACTCCGAAAGAGTGTTTAGTGCAGCCGCTCACCTTGTCAGCAATCGGCGTACAAGGTTACTTCCCGAAAATGTGGAGAAGATGATGTTCATCAAAATGAATTATAATCAATTCCTCCGTGGAGACATTCACCAGCAATTGCCTCCAGAAAGTACACAGGGATCTGAGATGGTGGATTCCAGTGAGGACGAATTAATAATCTGTGAGGAGGGGGATGTACACAGTGAAAGGGGTGAGGAATCGGAGGATGATGATGAGGAGGACATCTTGCCTCTGTAAAGCCAGTTTGTGCAAGGAGAGATTGATTGCTTCTTTTTTGGTGGGGGCCCAAACCAACCAATCATTTCAGTCACAGTCGTGTGGCAGACCCTGTCGCTGAAATGATGGGTTCGTTAAAGTGTGCATGTCCTGTTTATACAACATAAGGGTGGGTGGGAGGGCCCAAGGACAATTCCATCTTGCACCTCTTTTTTCTTTCATTTTTGTTTGCAGCATGTGCTGTTTGGGGACAATTTTTTTGAAGTGCCATCCTGTCTGACACTGCAGTGCCACTCCTAGATGGGCCAGGTGTTTGTGTCGGCCACTTGTGTCGCTTAGCTTAGTCACACAGCGACCTTGGTGCGCCTCCTTTTTTCTTTGCATCATGTGGTGTTTGGGGACAATTTTTTTGAAGTGCCATCCTGTCTGACACTGCAGTGCCACTCCTAGATGGGCCAGGTGTTTGTGTCGGCCACTTGTGTCGCTTAGCTTAGTCACACAGCGACCTTGGTGCGCCTCTTTTTTTCTTTGCATCATGTGCTGTTTGGGGACAATTTTTTTGAAGTGCCATCCTGTCTGACACTGCAGTGCCACTCCTAGATGGGCCAGGTGTTTGTGTCGTCCACTTGGGTCGCTTAGCTTAGTCACAAGCTACCTTATTGCGCCTCTTTTTTCTCTGCATCATGTGCTGTTTGGGGACAATTTTTTTGAAGTGCCATCCTGTCTGACACTGCAGTGCCACTCCTAGATGGGCCAGGTGTTTGTGTCGGCCACTTGTGTCGCTTAGCTTAGTCACACAGCGACTTTGGTGCGCCTCTTTTTTTCTTTGCATCATGTGCTGTTTGGGGACAATTTTTTTGAAGTGCCATCCTGTCTGACACTGCAGTGCCACTCCTAGATGGGCCAGGTGTTTGTGTCGGCCACTTGTGTCGCTTAGCTTAGCCATCCAGCGACCTCGGTGCAAATTTTAGGACTAAAAATAATATTGTGAGGTGTTCAGAAAAGACTGGAAATGAGTGGAAATTATGGTTATTGAGGTTAATAATACTATGGGATCAAAATGACCCCCAAATTCTATGATTTAAGCTGTTTTTTAGGGTTTTTTGAAAAAAACACCCGAATCCAAAACACACTCGAATCCGACAAAAAATTTTCGGTGAGGTTTTGCCAAAACGCGTCCGAATCCAAAACACGGCCGCGGAACCGAATCCAAAACCAAAACACAAAACCCGAAAAATGTCCGGTGCACATCACTAATCAGAATCCCCATCGTCAACTTCCTCATCAGCACCAGCTACACCTATATCCTCCTCATCCTAGTGTATGTCTACAGTGACATCCTCAATCTCAATATCAGCAACTGGACTGGCGGTTTTCTTCCCAGCACTTGCAGGGGGCGTGAAAATGGTAGTAGGAGCCTCTTCTTTCCATACAGTCTTGGGAAGGTCAGGCCTAGATACCGCAACCACGGACACACTTGGACTCTCCTTGGGGATTTCTGAACGCACAGTTGTATTTTCCTGTGTTTTAACAGGATTAATTTTTTTTTTTTGAGAGGGAGGAGGGCTTCCATCTTCATGAGAAGCTGAGCCACCAGTCATGAACATAGGCCAAGGCCTTAGCCTTTCCTTGCCACTTAGTGTCGTGAATGGCATATTGCCAATTTTTTACGTTTCTCGTCAGATTTCTTTTATTTCAGATTATTAATTTTTGCTTCTTGGATTTTACAAGCACTCTATGACATAGGGCATCGGCCTTAGCAGACGACGTTGATGGAATTGCATCGTCAATATCACGACTGATGGCAGTAGCAGCTTCAGCACTAGTACTAGGAACTGGAAGTGGTTCCTGATCTTCCACTATTTTTTCCTCCAAATTGTTGTTCTGCATTTTACAGGACAGCACTCCTTTATTATTACAGCACACAGAACAGTGCCCCTTTATTTTCACAGCACCCCTGTATAATTACAGCATACAGGGACAGTGTAATGTTATTTGAACAGCAGCAGCACCCCTATATTTTACAGCATACAGCAGTGTGCTTTTAATGTTGAACAACTGCACCACTGACTTTTTACAACATACAGTGCCAGCAGCACCCCTATGTTTTACAGCATACATCAGCAGTGTGCTTTTAATTTTTAACGACTGCGCCTCTGAATTGTTACAACATACAGGGCCAGTGTAATGTTATTTCAACAGCAGCAGCACCCCTATATTTTACAGCATACAGCAGTGTGCTTTTGATTTTTAACAACTGCACTTCTGACTTTTTACAACATACAAGGCCAGCAGTACCCCTATATTTTACAGCATGCAGCAGTGTGCTTTTAATTTGAACAACTTTGCCTCTGAATTTTTACAACATACAGGGCCAGTATAGGCCCTCATTCCGAGTTGTTCGCTCGCAAGCTGCTTTTAGCAGCATTGCACACGCTAAGCCGCCGCCTAATGGGAGTGAATCTTAGCTTATCAAAATTGTGAACGAAAGATTCTCAAAATTGCGAATAGAAATTTCTTAGCAGTTTCTGAGTAGCTCGGGACTTACTCTGCCACTGTGATCAGTTCAGTCAGTTTCGTTCCTGGTTTGACGTCACAAACACACCCAGCGTTCGCCCAGACACTCCTCCATTTCTCCAGCCACTCCCGCGTTTTTCCCAGAAATGCCAGCGTTTTTTCACACACTCCCATAAAACGGCAAGTTTCCGCCCAGAAACACCCACTTCCTGTCAATCACATTACGATCACCAGAACGAAGAAAAAAACTCGTAATGCCATGAGTGAAATACCAAACTTCTTAGCAAATTTACTTGGCGCAGTCGCAGTGCGAACATTAGCGGAAAATCGCTGCGATGCGAAGAAAATTACTGAGCGAACAACTCGGAATGACCCCCCATGTTAATTGAACAGCAACAGCCCTATATTTGACAGCATGCAGCAGTGTGCTTTTAATGTTTAACAACTGCACCTCTGACTTTTTACAACATACAGGGCCAGTGTAATGTTATTTGAACAGCAGCAGCACCCCTATATTTTACAGCATACAGGAGGACAGTGCCCCTGCACCCTGTACAACACAGTGATAGCTAGGACAGCAACACCCATGTACAGCTGCAGCACCCCTAACAGCACATGACACCACAGTGACAGCAAGAACAGCACCCCTAACACAGCACAGGTACACCACAGTGACAGGACAGCACCCCTACAGAGCACACACTAAACCCCACCCGGCGCCACCACCCACAGAGAGAGACAGGGGCCTGTTTCCCTCACTCTCCAAGTCCTGAGTGAAAATGGCGGTGATGCGTGGCTGTTTATATGGAATCCAAATCTCGCGAGAATCCGACAATGGGATGATGATGGTGATGTTTTGCCTTGTTCTGGTTTCCGAGTCTGGCGGGAAGTCCCAAGCCGGACTCGGATCAGGGCTCGGGACGTAATGTTCGGGGGGGGGGGTCAGTTCTCAGTGAACCGAACTCGCTCATCCCTGATGCTTATGATAAGCGGCAGCGCCCGATGTTGATGAAACATTGCCCATCCGATGGTTGAGTTATGTGGATGTGCAGCAGTCAACCATCTTCTATTAAAGGGTTTTAAACCATTGACCATTGACGATACAGCCTTCAATGGCCATCACTATTTCTGAAATGCATTCTATGCACTGCCATGGCAACCCCATTCCTGGCCTCCAAGGGTAAAGGGGACTATGGTGTATTTTCTACAATGCATTGTGTAGCCACAAGCTTTGTTCATGCACCCCTATTATCTTAAACCTGTGTCAGCTGCCCTTTAGTAATTTATCAGCCAGTGTCAGGTGACTAGTGTACCTTTTAAAAGCCATGGAGTTCAAGGCAGGTACACCTTAATCATCCAAGTAGGCATATTTGCAGTTATATTATGTGATACAGTTGGCAGGTTTTAATTTTTATGATTTTGTGATAGTGTAGGACCTGCATGAAGGTGGGGTACCTTGGCAAGCGGTTTGCAGGCTTCCATGCATTGGCCAATTCACTAACTAAACCCCCATCATTTATTCATTTATTCATTGATGTTGTGAGGATAAGTGAACTCATTTTGGTGAGTGCTGAACTTTCTGTTTCTATATATATATATATATATATATATATATACACTGCTCAAAAAACATAAAGGGAACACTTAAACAACACAATGTAACTCCAAGTCAGTCACACTTCTGTGAAATCAAACTGTCCACTTAGGAAGCAACACTGATTAACAATCAATTTCACATGCTGTTGTGCAAATGGAATAGACAACAGGTGGAAATTATTGGCAATTAGCAAGACACCCCCAATAAAGGAGTTGTTCTGCAGGTGGTGAACACAGACCACTTCTCAGCTCCTATGCTTTCTGGCTGATGTTTTGGTCACTTTTGAAAGCTGGCGGTGCTTTCACTCTAGTGGTAGCATGAGGCGGAGTCTACAACCCACACAAGTGGCTCAGGTAGTGCAGCTCATCCAGGATGGCACATCAATGCGAGCTGTGGCAAGAAGGTTTGCTGTGTCTGTCAGCGTAGTGTCCAGAGCATGGAGGCGCTACCAGGAGACAGGCCAGTACATCAGGAGATGTGGAGGAGGGCAACAACCCAGCAGCAGGACCGCTACCTCCGCCTTTGTGCAAGGAGTAACAGGAGGAGCACTGCCAGAGCCCTGCAAAATGACCTCCAGCAAGCCACAAATGTGCATGTGTCTACTCAAACGATCAGAAACAGACTCCATGAGGGTGGTATGAGGGCCCGACGTCCACAGGTGGGGGTTGTGCTTACAGCCCAACACCGTGCAGGACGTTTGGCATTTGCCAGAGAACACCAAGATTGGCAAATTCGCCACTGGCGCCCAGTGATCTTCACAGATGAAAGCAGGTTCTAACTGAGCACATGTGACAGATGTGACAGAGTCTGGAGACGCCAAGGAGAACGTTCTGCTGCTTGCAACATCCTCCAGTCTGACCGGATTGGCAGTGGGTCAGTAATGGTGTGGGGTGGCATTTCTTTGGGGGGCCGCACAGCCCTCCATGTGCTCGCCAGAGGTAGCCTGACTGCCATTAGGTACCGAGATGAGATCCTCAGACCCCTTGTGAGACCTTATGCTGGTGCGGTTGGCCCTGGGTTCCTCCTAATGCAAGACAATGCTAGACCTCATGTGGCTGGAGTGTGTCAGCAGTTCCTGCAAGACGAAGGCATTGATGCTATGGACTGGCCCGCCCGTTCCCCAGACCTGTATCCAATTGAGCACATCTGGGACATCATGTCTCGCTCCATCCACCAACGCCACGTTGCACCACAGACTGTCCAGGAGTTGGCGAATGCTTTAGTCCAGGTCTGGGAGGAGATCCCTCAGGAGACCATCCGCCACCTCCTCAGGAGCATGCCCAGGCATTGTAGGGAGGTCATACAGGCACGTGGAGGCCACACACACTACTGAGCCTCATTTTGACTTGTTTTAAGGACATTACATCAAAGTTGGATCAGCCTGTAGAGTGTTTTTCCACTTTAATTTTGTGTGTGACTCCAAATCCAGACCTCCATGGATTAATAAATTTGATTTCCATTGATAATTTTTGTGTGATTTTGTTGTCAACACATTCAACTATGTAAAGAACAAAGTATTTAATAAGAATATTTCATTCATTCAGATCTAGGATGTGTTATTTTAGTGTTCCCTTTATTTTTTTGAGCAGTGTATATATATATATATATATATATATATAGGCCCAGACCATGCACTCTCTAATGGTTAGCCAAGCCTCTGTGGTAGATGGTCACACCCCCTCTAAGGTTGGATACACCTCTAGCCATGGGCCCCCACCACACTTCATTTCACTGGTGGAGCCTCCCTGTATCAGTACGACATGCTCTCCTCTGCTTGGTTGAGACCAGAGGCGTCACTAGGTGTGGGTACAACCGGTGCGCACTCTGCATTACTACACCCCCCCCCCCCCTTCCCACACTCACCCCGCCGGAGCCGCGGTTGAGCGAAAAGGAGGCGTGTCCTCGCGGGTCTCCTCTTCTTCACTCCGGGGGGTGTATCCAGCTTCCTCGGAAATGCTGGCTGCCCCCGGAGTCTAGGCAGTGTGCAGTGCCGGCTCCTTTTCTGTGACAGGAGCCGAGTGCTGCAGAGGATTATCACACTGCAGCACTCGGCTCCTGTCACTGCAGAAGAGCTAGCACATGGTGTCACCACTTCCGTGGGTGATACCCAGGGACGTGCGGTGAGCTAATTAGCTGAGGAGGCACTAGCTAGCCCCAGAGCCAGATTTACATGCAATATATGAGCCAAAGGGTACATGTGGGCATTATACACAGGTGCAGCATTATAAACGCCTGGAAATATGGTGAGTTTTGATTAGAGATGTGTGGAAAAGATTAGCAGGTGTGGCACTGCCTCCCCTGCCATAGACTTTTTACTTCAGCGTTTGGGCTATAATTAGAATAATGCAAAGAAGATATTTCAAACAAATTATCAGTATTTTTCATATATTTTATTCAGTCAAAACTCTGGTTTAAACGTAAGTATGACAGGAAAGGCTCTGCCTCACCTGCCTCACCCCACCGCACGTCACTGGTGATACCTGGGTGCGGACCGACCCCCCGCACCCACCTTCTGACGCCACTGGTTGAGACTACTCAGTCCCTGAGACAGATTGCAGCTGCAGTGCATAAACATTTTGCCGATAGACAAGTAAATAATGTACAGTTAGCTGGACTGATTTCTTGGCACTATAAACCTGAGAGCAATTGAAAACAGTCCAAATGTAACTCGATATGTACATACTATAATTACAGTTAGTATACTTACAGTGGGTAATTTAATTGGGCATGAGGTTTAGCGAGGTAAAGAAACCTTGCGTATCTCTTGCCCAATTTTGGATTACCGCAGGTATGCATGCTACTGATACCCGCTGTATCCAATAAAAAAAATGGTTGCACTGAAAACCCTGCGACGCTGTAAACAAATAAAATAAGGTACCCCTCTGGTGGTCTCCGGTAGCCTCCGGTGGTTTCCGCAGCTCCCAGTGGTCTCCACTCCATTTTCCCAATGGGGAGGGGGCTGTTGGGAGGCTACCGGTATGCTGGGAGGCACAAGGACTGCTGGGAGATGTAGTTCTCCCAGCGGCTGGCTCTGGAGGTAATACACCACACGAAGGGGGGGGGGGGGGGGCGGGCGTCACGCACACTCATGCACACACTCACAGACAGAGCCGGCCTTAGCTATAGGCAGGCTAGGCATTTGCCTAGGGCATTCAAGCATGTCTAGGGGCATCCAAGCATGTCCCTGCAGTATCTCATGCTGAGAGGGACAGTCCGCAAACTAACTGTTACTTTCCAAATGTATTCAATCAGTACTTGTATACACTGCTGTTTACATTTGTCAAAAAAAATGCACACTGTGCCTTAAACTTCCTCCGACGTGCTTGAATGCCCCTGACTTGTGAGACCTCAGACAGACAGCAGAAGCCCAGTAACTGTAATTTCTGGACCTGTGACATTTTTACTGACTATATAAGGTTATTACTGGATGGCTTCTTATGATAACACATGTGTATTTTGGAAGAATGCTTCACAGAAACCTGACATCACCTATACTGCTTGTGCACATGGGGGAGGGGGACCCTGCCATCCTGTGTGTGTCCCTTATCCCTGTGCAAACCCCAGGGGTCTGCAGGGACATAACATGGACAGTGTTCTCCCCACACTTTATTTCCTAGTCAGTCCATACCGTAAAATTCCCCTGCCATCTAGCACTGTAACGTGGTCAGTAAGTTGCGTTGTGCTATTTCTATATGAAACATCAGTGCAGCGTGACTTTTGGACACATCAGACTGGAGGGCAGAGCATTTAGCTCCCACAGTATAAAGTAAAGGGCATGCAGTTAACGGGAGTAACAGACACCAGCAAACACACTGAATAGTGAAGAGAATGGACAGTTACTACATGTTTGATACTGATCTTTTTGTGTAACCAGCAAGTGTGGCAGTATATGTGTATTATGGGCTTTACTAATGTGGGGCATATGTGTAAGGTGCATTACTGTGTGGCATTATGTGTATTATGGGCATTACTAATGTGGGGCATATGTGTAAGGTTCCTTTACTGTGTGGAATTATATGTATTATGGTAATTACTGTGTGGCATTGTGCAGAGTTGAACTGGCCCACAGGGTAACCCCCCGGTGGGCCCCACTACCTGAATGTTGCAGGTACAGATGCAGAACTAGCGGCGGAGCTAGGGGGCACCAGACAAAATTTTGCCTAGGGCATCAAATTGGCTAGAGCCGGCTCTGCTCACAGACATTCAACGCACTTCACATACTCGCCCTGCTGCAGAAGACCAGCTAATGACGCTGGATGCAGCAGACATCGCTTCGGAATCGGAGTGATTACAGACTAATTAAGCTAACTGGAAACTTCCAATTGCTTAATTAGTCCTCAGGGGGCTGCTGCTGGGGTCCCAGAGCAAGTCCCGGTGCCTCTTCCTAAACTAACGATTTTAGTAAAAATCAGACTTGCTCTGGAGGTGCGAGAAAAAAGATGCAATGATTTCTATAGAAATCACAACGTCCCTTTTTCAGTCCTGTAATTGAATAGCAAAACCCAGATAATTGACAATCAAATTAGCTTAAATACTTGCATCAGAGGGTGAGACTATTTAAAAACCTACAGTATATAATATATCACTGTATATCACTGTACCAGAACTTGAGCACATTATTCTGTTATATTGTGTGCATTAAATGTTAGCTTTTAAAAGCTTACGTAAGCCATGTTTATCTAGAACATCATCTACTAATTACAAGGCCACTTGTACCTGCTGCGCTTACATCACACATTTTTATTGCTGCAAGTGAATATAAATGTTTGACATGTCAGGAATGCAGGTATCATATAGCTTCTGTTCAGTTTATCATCATAGTACAGTAAATGTTTCCGTCGACAGGCAATGACCTATCCAGAACAATAGTGATGGTGAAAACTGATGCTTTTCCATACAACATTTACAGGATTCTGCATTACTTTCCATTCTGGGTATATCAATGTTTAATGATCTGTAAGTTTTAGTTATTAAGCTTTGAATGCAGAATGCATACATCTGTGCAGGCTCTAGCGCTGCCAGTACAAAGGGAAATGCCAGCTGGGTGTGTATGTGCCAAGGAGCAGCCAACCTGAAAATGACCTGGGCCACAATTCCCTGCCAAATGCCAAGTCCTCTTGGTTATGAGTAATTGCTGTGAGATAGGGGTAAAATAACATTGTGTGCCTCCCTGGATGTTCTGCTTTACACAGTTTCAGTTGTGGCTTAATGACTATATTCACCGTAGACTGTATTATCAACTCCCAAACAGGGAGGCAGTTACATGACCAGTCACAATACCGATGCCACAATCCCGCCCCCTTACAGTCCTGACAGTCTGCTAGCTGAATAACACAGACTATTCCCACTCGTGGGTGTCCAAGACACCCATAGAGTGGGAATATAACCGGCTTGCCACCAAGCCCGCAAGGGGCTTTGTTCCGCTTAAAACCACCCCGCCGGCCATCTGCAAGACGGGATTCAGGCGTTGGTATGTTGACCGGCGGTCTCGCATACCGAACCCCCCAAACTGATCACTTCAGTGGGAATGTGGGTGGTATGGAGGCCAATCCTCAGGATTTTCAATTGTCTGGATTTTAAATTCGGGAATGGATCTTCCTATCACAGGATTTTTAGATTAGCACATGCACATTTTTTCTTTTTTTTTATGCCCGGCAGCATTGAGCACCTGCAGCAGATGAATCATACTCTGCCTGGCTGTGCGCAGTGTGACCTCTGAGGTCACGCTGCGCAGCATGTTACCAGCCTGTTTGCTGCATGGCGTCTGTCACTCAGCCTGCGTTCACAACAACAGCACACCGTGTGTGACAGTCTGCTTGGCAGGGTGGTCATGGGTATACCGTGTGTGACTTTCACATCACAGAGGGGGCCAGCCCAGGCAGGCACAGAGAGGAGCACAAGAGGAGGAGGAGGGCACCTAAGTTTGACTCTTGGCCGGGACTCAGAGTCGGCTCTACTGCTACTGCTCTGCCAAATGCAGGCAAGCAAGCAAGTGCTTAGCCAGACAGAGTCAAGAAGCTGCCTGCAGCCTGCCAATGCCACTGCCAACGTGCTGCCTAAACCGAACCTGTCTGACAGTGACCCCTGATCCTGAACTGTGCTGCTGAGGGGATCAGTATGAGATCTCGGCAGTCGGGATCCCAGCGGTCAAGAGACCAGTACCAGGATCCCATCATCCGGGATCTTGGCGGCGAATGCAGCGTGTCCCCTTGCGGGCTCACTGCACTCACCACGCTTTGGGCCTGGTGGCAACCTTTAGTCTCCACAGGGTTCTATTCCCCCTCAGGTGGTGGCATGGACCACCACCCAAGTGGGGGAACCAGCCGGTGGTCAGGACTCTCTCCGCCAGTGTTGCGGCTTATGTTGGGATTCCGGCGTCGGTATATTGTCCGCCAAGATCCTGTCTGGCTGTCAACTGACTGCCTCCCCTGCTGAGTATAGCGACAGTGTCTACTGATTGCCAGCCTGTGAGAGTAAGTGGATCATATAATATTTTCATTGACCAACTCAATCCTGATAATACCAAGAATCCCGGGATTGGGCGTTTTTCAATCCTGAATGCCGGAATTAGAACAAAAATTCCAGGGTTTGGCCTCCCTAGTGGCTGGGTTCCATGAGGATGGTCTAGAATAGATCACAGGTTCTCAAACTCGGTCCTCAGGACCCCACACAGTGCATGTTTTGCAGGTCTCCTCACAGAATCAAAAGTGAAATAATTAGCTCCACCTGTGGACCTTTTAAAATGTGTCTGTGAGTAATTAATACACCTGTGCACTTGCTGGGTTACCTGCAAAACATGCACTGTGTGGGGTCCTGAGGACCGAGTTTGAGAACCCCTGGAATAGATCAATATTATATGGGTAGATTTCATGGGGGTCATTCCGACCTGATCGCTCACTGCAGTTTGTCGCAGCGCAGCGATCGGGTCGGAACCTCGCATGCGCCGGTGCACGGCAGTTGTCGCTGCCTAGCGATCGCCTCTGAGACAGAAGTGGTCGCTGGGCGGGAGGGAGGAGGCATGGTCCAGCCAATGCAGGTGTGGCCGGACCGTTGGGGGGGGCGGGCCGCGGCGGCTGCGTGACTTCTGCGCTGCGCTGGCCGGGAGTTACTCCTGAAATACAAAAGCATCGCCGCTGTGCGATGCTTTTGTATTTGTGCAGGGAGGGGCCGGACTGACATGCAGAGCGGACTAGCCCTGTGCTGGGCGTCCCCCCGCATATCAGGGTAGATGATCGTAGCTGTGCTAAATTTAGCACAGCTACGATCAACTCGGAATGACCCCCCATGTCCTGTACTTTACATTTCTATCAGTTTCTTGCCCCAGAAGGTTTATATGTTGATTTGTGGGACCTCTGGGTCTGTCAGAGATGTATGCTAATGTCAGGTGGAGTCATAGCTGGTAGATTTTTGCTTAGCAATGGCGTAATACTGTTCATTTTCTTCGTAGTACTGTTCATGTTTGCTATTTTTTTCATATGACACATTGGGTGGAATTCAAATGTTTAAAAAGTCGGTTGGGGGTCTTTTTTTCCCTGTCTATTAGATAGGAAAAAACAGACTCCCAACTGACCTTTCAAACATTTGAATTTCCCCCACTAAATTCTATTTGTAAATGTGTCAATTATGCAATTAATGGCGGGAATTCAAATGTTTGAAAAGTCAGTTGGGAGTCTGTTTTTTCCTATCTAATAGACAGGAAAAAACAGACCCCCAACCGACTTTTTAAACATTTGAATTCCACCCAAAATATAGTGCTTAGAATTTTAGTTACACATTTATTTGAATGGAGTTTGCCGTGTGTGAGCTAGATGTAGAAATCCCGTTGATTTGTACAGACCGTTCTGTGAAAGCTGCAGTAATAGAGAAATAATTTTAATAATCGGGCAGTGGGGGTCATTCATGCACGGTTGTTCTTCCTACTCCTGTTGCAATGATTTGCCGAATGTAATTCCAGTTATATGCTAATATGGGAAGAAGCTAACCCATGCAAAAGGACGTCCACATTGCAGCTTTTGTGTACGGCGCCCCATGATTGCAGAAACATTGCTACATGGTCACACATCGGGTCACCACGCAGAGTGCCTCTGAAGACGCGCTGGCTGAGCTACTCTCCCAAGACGCACAGGCCTCTCCAGTAGCAAGTGCGATCGCAGCTTCTAATATATACATGCCCATAAAACACCGTCCGAACGGCCATGACACGCCTGCATTCGCATGACCACTCCCCGTTACTATCCCCCAAACACTGACTTGCTGTAAATCTGGCTGCAACCGTACTCGTGAATCCCTTGCTGCTCGTGCGCACTGCAGCTTATACGCTGTCACACCTGAATGACTCCCAGTGTATATTAATATTAGCAAGGAGACTGCAAGCATGATACTTCCATGTTATAGAGGAAACCAAGCAAAGGCTGGTCAGGGCTGTTGCAGCTTCTATGGGGGAGATGCCCCACGCAAATGTCCCTGTTTCTCCTTCACCTCCAACAGATAACCAGTCTCATGGCGAGATTCTTCCATGGGGCCAGGGTAATAATGAAGAGTGTGACTACTGCAGTGTTCATTTCAACTGTAGTATGAAGGGGTACCTTAAATCCAGATTCATTGTATTAAAATAAAAATATGTAAATAAAGAGCGCACACTCACAAACACACACACATAGGGCCGTTACTAGGTGTGTGCGGAGGGGGCACCGCACATAGCGCTGCAGAGTAGGCGGCGCTGTTGGCAGCACTTGTCAATTACCTGTTTTAATTACTTTCACTTGCAGCTTCTCCCCTTTTTGAAGCCCAGCATCTCCTAACCGCCCCTGTCTTCTACCCTGAGCCTTTCTGTGGCTAATTCCTATACAGCAAGGGTGTTAAACTCGCAGCCCACTGGCCGCATGCGGCCCCTACCGTATCCTTTTGCGGCCCTTGGCCAGGGGTCCTTATGTGGTCCGTTGGCAGGGAATTGCGCCAGAACGCTGAACAGGTTAGCGGTGCCCGGCTCCGGCCTCCACCCGGGATGTAGCCCACTTCTTCCCGGCTCAGCAGCCGCCACTCCCCAGTCCCAGCGGCGGTGGCAGCAGCAGCAGAACTGCAGTCGGGAACAGGCTCTAGACAGCAGCAGAGAGCGAGGAGGGGAGTGGGCTGGAGCAGGGGCAGCAGGCTGAGAAGGAGGCTCCCGGCACAGACCAGCAGCATGGCCCCCAGCACACACAGCGAGCAGGGATCGACTCCATCACCTCTTGCCCAGCATCTTACCTGCAGCACAGTGCGGCTCTGCTCACCTTCCCAGCCTCTTATATCACCCGACCCCGTTCCTGGCAACCCAGTGGTGTCCTTATTAATAACAGAGCGCTTATTTGTATGTGAACGCACACCTATGGGGAAAAATTGTTAGATACTACTGTTTACAGCTCTTTTAAGTGTAATGATTAGAGAGACCACAGATTAAAAGCTTTAAGGGTTCCAATCTATTACCGTTGGTGTATGAGTGGGAGGTGCTTACAGCCGCTATCTCTCCCTAACACTAGTACCTGTATAGTCAGCGGTTCCCAGCTGGTTCCCTCTTGCGCCTTCTCCCCTGCGCCCATCGGCGGTAAATGCTGGACGCTTGTATGGTAAGCTGTTCCCAGCTAGTTCCCTTCTTGCAGCCTCTCCTGTGTGCCCATTGGCGGCAAATATTGGACTTGCGTCCTCCGGGGGCTGTGGCTGGTGTCTCTAATGTGCGCTAACCAACACGTTTCGGGCGGCATGCCCTTTCTTAAGAATACTTATATATAAATATCTATTTCTTGTGGCCCTCACAAGACTTGGACCTTAATAATTCGGCCCAGTTGGGATTTTGAGTTTGACATGTCTGCTATACAGCATTTATGGACTTGACATGATAGGTCTTTGTTGTTCAGTCACACTGTCCTTTATTACATTTCGGGATGCTGATGTGCCCGGGATTTGAACCCTTTGCCTATGACATTGCAGTTGGATACTATTCATTGAGCTACCTGCCCTTGCATAGAAAGCTAGAGAATTCCAAGCTGGAGAGTTCTAACTATTTGAAGCTTACCTTGTACTTTGTGAAGGGGTGATCAGCGTTACAGCTGGGCAGATCTATGTAGTGTGTGCTTGCAAGGGATTGGATGTGTGGCTGCACACTGCATGGATCTGCTCGATATATGGTTCTGGTTGTTTTTTTTATGGGGTACAGGTAGCTTCATATAGTTAGAAATCTCATAGTTTTTATGTGGGATCGGTGGGTGGGGTGTTTGGCTGGGATGCAGCAGGTTGTGGGTTGGAGTCCTGGGTGTGGCAGTATATTGGAATGTATTATTAAATGAGGGGTATTGTGGCTGAATGGTGGCGAGCTCTCGGGTTAAGTGCATGAATGTGGTATAAAGATGATTTGTGTCCAAATCCGTTTTCTTGCAGTGTTCTATGTGTGTGTGTATTATATATATACAGGGGCATTTTAAGAGAGGGGACCACTGTGCAGATTCCGGGTGGGCTTCCTCCTCTCCATGGCGCTGTAGGCTCCGGCATTGTGCCGGAGTGTACTGTGCATGCCCAGGTCTCCGGAAACATGGTGCCCGCCATGGTCCGGAGACAAATTTACTACTGCACATGCACGGAAGTGATTTTTGCCGTGGCAGCAGCGCCCATTGTGGGAACTCCAGAAAGGTAAGTATAAAACAACTTGTGTGCGGTGTGGGCCCCCCTGGACCCAGGGACCCACATGCGCGGTGCGCATTGCACCCATGATAGAAACGCCTATGAATAATAATAATAATAATAATAATAATATGTATATATCTTTTTTCCAATAGAAATTTCATCAGTACTGTTCCAGTTCCAAATGCCTCTTTCAATGATGTCTCATATTTTTTCAGTACATGCAGGAAAGAGTGAAAAAATGCATAGCATAATACTTTTTTTATGATAAAAAAGCACACATCATAAAATAAAATAAGTCAAAAGGTCCATGTATACAACACTCAAGAATCAGACAGGCAGTGATTGCAAATGGGTAATCACAGAAATCTTGGAACTGGGTCTTAATCAGTTCCAAAATGGCATAGGGAGGATGATATATCACCATGCGGTATCCCGAATAGACTCGCAGGCACTCCGCTCTTTAAGGTAATGTCCTACTTGCACTCTCCAGTCGCCTTATCCCACTAACGCGTTTCAAGTGTTGCTAGTCCATCCAAATATTCCTTATATACCCATAATATCCAATCCCTTCACTTTCCCCTACTGAAAAATACATAACAGCTGAGGCTGGTCTTGCTCCAACCATAGATCTCCTCTAAATCATGTGATCATAAACAGTTCCCATCTCCAGGGCAACAGTGTGTTTTTCTATTAACACTGATGTCACTTGATATTGGTTACGTGTTCCGGCACGGCGTCTGAAAGGATTTGCCCTTATATTCTTTAACCCTCGATGTGATGGCCTCTTAGACGTCTGGAGTATGAACTTTTAGCCACAAGGTACATGCACAACACAAGCAGTAAAAATTCACACTGTTTTATTATGAGGTTAACAAAAGTATATAAGGCAATGCATATGGGTGTAACTGACATGTCGTTACACTCCCATTGGCTCGTTAATAGTTACCAGGCAGAACAGAAAAGGCGGATGTCCATATATGGGTTTTCTACAAGTTTCTCAAACATTTAACAAAGTTTTTGTAACACAGTATATTTGGGTAGAAAGAACAAGTTTCATCTGGTATGGAACTGACCTTGGATGCCAGACCCACACAGGCCTGGTATCTGTATGAGAGACAAAGGCACCTAGCACAGGGCAGCACGCATCCATGCAAACACATAAGAGTTCATATAGCATGTTTTAACCCTTCATTAGGGAAGTAGAAATATTCACTTTTACACTGTAACTATTATAAGGAAATTGATCATATAAAAAGTAATATTTACAAAGACAGAAGAGCTAACCCTTCAATCCCCTCTTAGAATCATGATTATTATATGACATGATTCTTGAGTGAGGCTCCTTTCTTGTTCCTCCAGTTCTTGAGATATTGGACATAATCGTCGGGTCCCTCACTATCAGAGGAGGTGACAGGACTGGTGGTTATATCATAATACATCAGGGCCTTATCAATGCCTTTGGAGGTAAGTTTCTTTCCACAGGGAATTACACAATAAACTATAATGCCTACAAGAATTAAAGTTACAAGTATGAATATGCTTATTTGCACAATACCCTGGTGGGAAGGTTTTTAGATTTCTCCCTGTGGTGGTGTTAGATGTATAACAGGTATAGTTTCCAGGATATATGGTTATGGTGCTTCCTGGGTTGGGATTTTTTGACAATATGGGATATTCCCTTTTCCACATTTCGCACTGACTGTCATTTGTTTTGGTGTCATTAAAAAGGCTGAAAAAACAATTTTCCTGTTCTAGGGGTATATTAAGGGGCACTGTACCTAGGTGGGGCCTAGATTTGCCACAGACATAACAGTTGCTTTTATTGTGTTTGTTAGCACTATACTTCATCCATTCCAACCAAAAATTAATGTCAGAGAAACCAGTTTCAATAGCTAGGGTGTCTTCAAAGGTAGGGTTAGTAATAGCCACCATATCTTTAGAAGTGGCAATATGGGGCTTTAAAGGTTTGTTTTGGGGAGCAATTTTAGGCTGGTATTTTGGGTTTTTATACATATCCCATAAATAAAACCTTTGTCTTGCACTATAGTATCCTGCTTGCCACCCCACAGCTTCCCAGGAATTACAATTAGATCTATAATATCTAATGTCATAGTACCATTCGTCAGTAACACAAATATATACTGTCTCAGACATTCCTGATTTCCTCCTGTGTTGTATATAATATTTGTCATCAGCAATTTTGGGGAACATAAAATAGTCAAGGATATATGTGGCTACGTGTGTGTTAGAGGAATTATACCACAAGGTGGGGATCCCATTTGTTTGTGTGATGTCGACTTCACATATTGTGAGGTGAATGAGGGCCAGTAGGGCTATCGAGATAGTCCCCAGGATAGAGATAGGGGACAGGTTCCTCATCTTCTTCTGTTCTTCTTTCTTCGCTAGGTGGGAGGTCAGGGCTGTCTGCCCCGGTTCGTACCTCACTGGAATCACTTGCTTCCCTCTCTAGGTCTGGTCTAGGAACCTTTTTTACTCGGGATGCATGGATCCAGGCAGGACTTTCCTCTGTCAGGACTGCTGTTCGGGTAACTGCTACGACCTCTGTCTCTGGACCATAGGTGAAGTCTCCTGGGCTCTTGTTCCTGGGGAGCACCTTCACCACGACTCTGTCTCCGACTTTAAAGGGGTGTGTAGGTTCCTGTGGATTCAAAGGGTTTTTACAAACAACCTCATGTTCAATTTCATTCAGTTTTGTTATCAGGGACCTGACATACTCTTCTCTGATGAGTTCTAGATCTCCTTCCTGTATTACTAGTGGTTTCTTAGCCCAGGGTGTAGGAAAAGGGTCTACCCATTAGTATTTCAAAGGGTGAGTATCCTAGAGTTTTCTGTGGGGTATTCAAGATGCTGGTGTTTAGCTTTATTAGGGTTGTTCCTGAGGCAAGTGATGCATCTGCTAACATACTGGTCCACAAGTGATTTGGCACCAGCAACATAAAAATCATTGGTTAGTAGGAGGAGCGTTGTGGCTTCACCACGGTGACCAACACCACGGCACTGGGCAACGAGCAAAGGGGCACTGGACTGGGGTATACAGGGTTTCCCCTCTTTGCAGATTAATCCTGATTTAGGATTTTTTCTGCAGAATTGGGTAAGTCCAGTCGGAGAGATCAGTATTAGTCGCAGCAGCTTGAAGTTGAGTGAGCAGATGGACGTTGTCAAGGGAGGGACATGCTCTAGTGAGTGCAATGAGTTCTGCAGCTTGCGCGGACTGATAAGGTATTGGCAGGGTTTCCAACACAGTGTCAGGGAGGGTGACAATGGCATAGCCAGCCTGGTATGTATTGTCATTGGGCCTACTACAGGAGCCGTCAACAAAAACTATGTCTGCGCCTGGTATGGGAACGGGAGACATGTCAAGTCTGGGAGAAGTTTCAGCTTCAATGGAAGCAGCACAGTCATGTAGGTCGGGTGGTTCATCCTCAGGACCTTTCAAGCCTAAAAGGGCATTGAGAATGGGTGCAGGGCCAGAAGAACTAGCAGTGTACTTAATGGTAAGGGTAGGGTTACTCAAAAGGAGTACTTCATATCCACTAAGGCGTTGTGCTGACATGTGCTGTGTGTGTAAGCCTTTAAGTATTGCCAGGACATCATGTGTGGTGTGGAGTACTGTGGTGTGGCCTAAAGTGAGGGTAGTGGCCATTTCTGCAACCATTGCACAGGCTGCCAAAGCCCTGAGGCAGGCAGGCATACCTTGCACAGACACTGGCATGACTTTGGAAAAAAAATGCCACGGGGCGCAACTTCCCTCCATGAAACTGTGTGAGCACCCCCGCCATGGTTTTATAATTGTCCCTTGCATATAGATGGAAAGGTAGTACATAATTGGGGAGGCCAAGTGCCGGACTTTTCATCAACATACATTTTAAACTTTCATATGCAGTTAACATTTCTTGTGACCATTGTACAGTTTTAGGTTTGTCCTTCAGTGTGGCTTGTCTTAAAATGTTATCATAATAAGAGCAATCAGATATCCACTGTCTGCAGTAATTTACCATACCCAGGAAGGACAGTAGTTCCTTCTGGGTAGTTGGGGTGACCAGGCCCAATACAGACTGTATGCGTTGTGGACTGACTTTCCTCTCTCCCTGAGTGAGCACAAAACCTAAGTAATTAACATGCTTTTTACACCATTGCATTTTTATTTTGGACACCTTGTGTCCACATTCACAAAGCCAGTTTAGTAATGAAACACCATCCTCTCGGCAGGCCTCCTCAGTTTTACTACAGAGCAGCAGATCATCTGCATACTGTAGCAGGACTGAACCATGGTGAGGTTGCCAGGGCCCCAATGTGGCCTGGAGACAACAGGTGCGTCAATAATTTGCACCAGGTAAGTTGTTTACCCTCAAAAGAAAAGGCAAAAAGTAATTGTGTCTGTGAATCTACAGGTATGCTGAAAAAAAAGGCATTCTTCAAATCAATTACAGAGAAGAACGCAGCATCTGCAGGGATTGCAGAAATGAGTGAGTTTACATCTGGAACAATTAACTGATTGATCGCTCTGAGATTCTGTACAAATCTTATACTGCCATCAGCTTTGGCAACAGGGTTCACAGGAGTACAGTATGGTGATACAATATGTCTGAGAATACCCTGTTGTAAGAATTGCTGTATTATGGGGCGGAGACCTTCTATCTTTTCTGGTGAGAGGGGATACTGCATAGGTCAGAACACAAAACACTGGTTGTTGCACCGCTGTCCACTAAAAAGGGAATTTTACTTCCATTTATAATAAGTGGCAGCAGAGGTGAATCTTTACTATGACGGGAGAGTTGAATAAAGGCTGGGATACCCTCCTCCGGGCCCCGTCAGTGCGCGGGGTCTTTGGAATTTTCCCTGACTGCGGGGCCGGCTCTGTCTGTCAAAGCGTCCGGAGCTCTGATAGGCATGAGTGGGTGGGGAAATGAGTAAGCTTTCTGAGTTAAGCAAAGGTAAGCCAGCGTCATCTGTCCAGCAGTCCTTAAACCTTTTCCAAAACGCAGTAACAGACTATGAAGGTTTCTGTTTACAAGCCACAGCGACAGGCAAAAAAAAAAGCACAGGCAAAAAAGCCTTCCTTCATATGTGTATAGCTGCGTCCTTTGCAAGCTTTGCGCAAATAAGATATACAGCCATCGAGGGTAATGGTGGGCTTGGGACAGTGTTTTACTATTATCTAAACTCTGGGTTATTGGTGCTAGGGATAGAGCTAGTGGACGCACCCTCCAGCAGTGGAGTTGGAGGCGATCCCATTTAGTGTGAAAGGGTTACTGCTGCCAAGAGATTTGTGTCTCTGAGCGCAGGATACATTGGAATGCAAAGGGGGGAGGCGAGAGGGATTTTCAAAGATTTACAGTTCTCTGCAGCTTCGCTTCTGTGCTATTGGGAACTGACATTTTTTCTTAAATCTCCATATAGAAAGGGTAATTACTGCCTTCCCGTAGGAATGGGTCCTGTCCTGCTTTCTCTGTCCATCCCGCTAAATTATCCACCCATGGGTTAACTAAGTAATACTCTGAGGTAGAGTTACGGGCAACATACATCTTGCATGTCTCACCAGGGAGGGGCGGGGGATATGTAGTTTTTTACTCTGACTAGAGCCCATTGTCAGACAGTAATATAAATCAACAATACAACTTTTAAGGAAAATATCTAAAATTTACAACTCTACTATACATGCATCAGCTAACCAGTTAATTAGTCATTGACAATATCACAATATTATCTGTATAGTGAGAACATGAAATCTTTTGACGGTACGATACTTACCATTCGTACAAGATGTCAGAAAAATACAGCGTTTTAGACAGGAAGCAAGAAAAGTGTTTGAGTAAAGATATCTGGCAGACGAAAACTTACCAGCCGTCTGGACCAAATATAAGAACTTATCTCACTACAAACATACAAGTATAGACGATCAAATCGAGGTATAATCTACGTTACGTATAGACCCCAGGTCTATTTTTTTTAAGTATCCCAGATACTGACGTCTTTGGAGAATTGCGCTTGGACCCCGGGTCCTTTCTCAGACGTATCTTTAAGTCCCAGACATTAAAGATTCTATGGTATCCCTGATACCTGTTTTATGCTTTTACATAAAACTTCGTAATATTAAGTCCCGGACTTAAATATTACCTTGTCACGTGTTCCCGGAACACTGACACGGATTCAGCTTCAGTGTATGACCGCAATCCTGTATGGCAAAGACAGACAATAAATTCTCTATCTTACCATTCAGGGACGATCACTGAATTCCGGACATAGCCCCCAGCTGAAAGGATTTGCCCTTATATTCTTTAACCCTCGATGTGATGGCCTCTTAGACGTCTGGAGTATGAACTTTTAGCCACAAGGTACATGCACAACACAAGCAGTAAAAATTCACACTGTTTTATTATGAGGTTAACAAAAGTATATAAGGCAATGCATATGGGTGTAACTGACATGTCGTTACACTCCCATTGGCTCGTTAATAGTTACCAGGCAGAACAGAAAAGGCGGATGTCCATATATGGGTTTTCTACAAGTTTCTCAAACATTTAACAAAGTTTTTGTAACACAGTATATTTGGGTAGAAAGAACAAGTTTCATCTGGTATGGAACTGACCTTGGATGCCAGACCCACACAGGCCTGGTATCTGTATGAGAGACAAAGGCACCTAGCACAGGGCAGCACGCATCCATGCAAACACATAAGAGTTCATATAGCATGTTTTAACCCTTCATTAGGGAAGTAGAAATATTCACTTTTACACTGTAACTATTATAAGGAAATTGATCATATAAAAAGTAATATTTACAAAGACAGAAGAGCTAACCCTTCAGCGTCTATCTGCTGCCATCTTTAATGCTTCCGTAATCTTCATCACTGCGTCTCCATTCCAATGGAGATGGCACTGTGACTGCTTCATTTCCTCTCCACCTGTTGTCTTGGTGACGTGTATTTCCGTATTCCGGATAGATGTGTGCATGTTGTTATGGCAACAGAAGCGGCCTGTCATTGCTTCCTTTAAACTTGGGATTTTATATGTATTTTATCTGGGCATATATTATATATGCAGAATTGCTAACATTGTTCATTTTATATGTTTTCTTTCTTTTATTGCATGTTGCAATAAATTACCTCTCTATCTGTCCCTATATCCCTGCTGCCTCGCTATCTGTCCCTACGTCTCTGCTGCTTCTCTATCTGTCTCCACTCCCTCTCTCTCTCCCTACGTCACTGCTGCCTGTCCTCTGTTTCTGTGCCCCAGCTGCCTCATTTTGTCCCTAAGTCCCTGCTGCCTATCTCTGTCCCTCTGTCTTTGCCGGCACGCTCTCGCTGTATGCTTGCTGCCACTCTCTGTTTCTGTGTCTCTGCTGCCACTCTCTCTGTCTCTATGTTCCTGCTGCCTCTCTCGTCGTCCAAAGTGCGTCTCCCTAAGTCCCTGCTGCCTCTCTATCTGCCCTACATTCCTGCTGCCTCTTTGTTTCTATGCCCCAGCTGCCTCTTTCAGTACCTAAGTCCCTGCTGCCTATCTCTGTCCTTATGTCTTTGCCGACGCTCTCTCTGTGTCCCTGCCGCCACTCTCTCTGTCTCTATGTCCTTGCTGCCAGTCTCTCTCTGAAGACCTGAGTTGGGGGGGGGGGGGGGGGGGGCTTAAAAATGTTGCTGTGGAGCCCACAAAGTTCTAATTATGCCCCTGCCTATATATAAATATGGGGCTGAGTCAGAGGTGGACGCTAATGGCACCTCTGCAGTTGTGCAAAATTATGCAAACGCTACATGAGGTGTATTAAGCAGAAAAGTAGCCCAGGATTCTGTAATGCGCTGCTGCATCTGAAGGGGCAGCACAGGATCATCTGCATGCACATAGGACATCTAGTAACCCTGAGGTTACTCAGGATGTCACAAGACCAGATCTGCATGTGTGCAGTGCGGTGCCTGCTCATGTGTAGATCATTAAACACCAGAGAATCGGGCTCTATGGGTGGTATTCAAATGATATATCACGTCCAATCTCCTTTCTAAAGTGATCTCTGTTCACGCATATCGCGCCCATAGTAATCAGGTTTAGCTGCAAAAAGCATACCTCCCAACTTTGACTTCAGCAGAGGAGGAGGGACACCATCGCGCGCCGCCCGATTTAGGGGTCGTGGCCTAACGGAAAGGGGCGTGGCCTCGCGGCAAGTGCCGCGATCGCAAAACCACGCCCCCGCTTTCGTCATTATGGGGGCATGAACAGCGCTGTGAGAGCTGCTGGTCTTGCCCTCTGTCCCTCTCTGCCGTGAATAGACACTGTGCGCATGCGCACAGCATCTATTCACAGCTGCTCTCCTCAGAGCAGCGAGTGACAGGGGGAAATCTCCCAACTGCCCCTCCAACCACGGGACACTGAGACCCGCGGGTGGGACAGCGGGACAGACCGTGAAAAACGGGACTGTCCCGCCAAAATCAGGACAGTTGGGAGGTATGAAAAAGGGATGGGTGACTCACTACCCCTGGGAGTAGCAAGCTGAAAAGATTATACCATACCCGTTAGCAGAAACAGAACAGGTGTAGAAGGGGGTGAAAAGAATTGAATACCGCCCTATATGTGTAACCAAACATCTCCCCCTATTAGCTAATAACACTGTTCTGTAACATGACTTTTTTCTTTATCTTTGGCCTAATCTGAGCCATGCCACTTCAGGAACTCCAACAGCACATCGTGTCCTACCGGCATTACAACATGGAGGTGCGAGAGAAAACCTGAGGTTTGGCCACTACCATAAGTGCCCGATATGTGTACAGCTGGGCAAGGAAGAGATGTAGCAAACCTTCTACAGAGTTTGTTGCCCATAGCAACCAATGAGCCTCTAGCTATCATTTATGAAATATATTCTATAAAATGATAGCTAGAACCTGGTTGGTTGCTATTGACATTGTATGGTGGTCACTGGGATGCTCCTTGTATTGAATATCTCTCACTGGAATGGTAAAGGCATTGTGATTTATTTTTTCTTTTACACCGCAAGGAAAAATGTGAGACCAGTGGGTGTTTAACAATGGATGAGACCCCAGTAAGAATGATCTATTTTATAATGACCTTTTACCAAATCATTGCTAATCTTTGGAATTCCCTGCTGGTGGATTAAGTAGTAGTAATCATTTAATGTGTGTACTTGCTCCCTGGTGTGCTGCCTACCAGTGCACTACCTCACCTACTGCTGTGATCTCCACCTACTGTTACAGGCATCGGCGCAACCCACTCAGCAGAGTCTGCAAAGCAGGGAGGCGCTGGCCAAGGGAGGCGCTCTCCTTGCTCTGAGACTCTGCTGCTGTGCGCTGCTGCTGCCGGCTGCCACAGTGCCTGTCACAGAGTCCAGTCCAGCAGCTGATCTTCCCTCCCTTCCCCTACCAGCAGAGCACGCAGGAGGGGTTTCACTTTCACTCCATCCGCACAGGCTGGCCACTTTCACTTTCTGTTCCACTTCCTGGCTGCTTGTGATTTATACATATTACAGACAAAAGAGAATGGGGTTGTACAGGTAAGGTGCACCTTACCTGTACAACCCCATTCTCTTTTGTCTGTAATATGCATTGCTAATTGGTTGTCCTAGGTAGCACCCCCAAGACTGAGGTATATGAATCCCTGAAGTATATATTGGGGTCATTAGAAGTGATCTTTTTCACTTCAATATCTTCTAATACATAATTTGAGAGTGCAGATCTCTTTTGTAGTTTTTGCTTGTGATTTATAACATGAAGCTGTTCTCCGGTCTCTCTGTGCTCGAGCCCCCCCCCTCTACAACATGCTGATGCAGGGGCTTGAGTGTGGTCAGAGCAGGCCACTCTGCCAAAAGTGAGTTTAACTCTTTGAAAACTTTGTTTTCTAATGTACTGAATGCTGCTGCTGTAAGTGTGTGCTTTCTATTTGTATTTTTTTTTTTTACCAGAGCTGCATCTATCTATCTATCTATCTATCTATCTATCTATCTATCTATCTATCTATCTATCTATCTATCTATCTATCTATCTATCTATCATCTATCTATCTATCTATCATCTATCTATCTATCACTGTATACGTGGCACTGCTACCGTGGGCATTATTATATGTGTAAGCGGCACTGCTACCGTGGGCATTTATATGTGTGTAAGCGGCACTACTACAGTGGGCATTATTATATGTGTAAACGGCACTGATACTGTGGGCATTATTATGTGTAACTGTATACGTGGCACTGATACCATGAGCATTATTATGTGTATAAACGACACTGATACCGTGGGCATTATTATGTGTATAAGCAGCACGAGGCTGAAGTTAGCTTCTTATTCGGCCAGCTTCTTATTCACTTCTTATACAAGCTCTAGCTTCTTATTCGAACTCCAGCTTCTTATTCAGATCATTCAGTTTTGCAAGGTTTAATGAGTCTT
Organism: Pseudophryne corroboree; assembly: GCF_028390025.1. Lineage (NCBI taxonomy): Eukaryota > Metazoa > Chordata > Amphibia > Anura > Myobatrachidae > Pseudophryne > Pseudophryne corroboree. The sequence goes on along the minus strand of NC_086447.1, from coordinate 776,194,404 downwards.
GGGTAACAAATTTGACAGCTGAAATCAACAGAGTAGGTTCCCTTACATATGACCAACTTGTACTTTGCTTGGCCCAACACTGTTTTGGGCATGAAATACACTGGCAAAGTGGGCACACACACCATTTTGTAAATTGCCATTTTGAATAAGTAGCTGTAGTTTTGCAAGGGTTAACCAGTCTTGGGCCACAAATTTGACACCTGAAATCAACAGAATGTGGTCACTTACATATGACCCAGTTGTATTTTGCCTGGCCCAACGCTGTTTTGGGCATGAAATACACTGGCAAAGTGGGCACACACACCATATTTTACCATTTTGAATAAGTAGCTGTAGTTTTGCAAGGGTTAACCAGTCTTGGGCCACAAATTTGACCCCCAAAAACAACAGAGGGTGGTCACTTGCATGTGACCCACTTGTATTTTGCCTGGCCCAACGCTGTTTTGGGCATGAAATACACTGGCATAGTGGGCACACGCACCATATTTTACCATTTTGAATAAGTAGCTGTAGTTTTGCAAGGGTTAACTAGTCTTGAGCCACAAATTTGACCCCCAAAAACAACAGAGGGTGGTCACTTGCATGTGACCCACTTGTATTTTGCCTGGCCCAACGCTGGTTTGGGCATGAAATACACTGGCAAAGTGGGCACAAACACCATTTTATAAATTGCCATTTTGAATAAGTAGCTGTAGTTTTGCAAGGGTTAACTAGTCTTGGGCAACAAATTTGACCCCCAAAAACAACAGAGGGTGGTCACTTGCATGTGACCCACTTGTATTTTGCCTGGCCCAACGCTGGTTTGGGCATGAAATACACTGGCAACATGGGCACAAACACCATAATTTACCATTTTGAATAAGTAGCTGTAGTTTTGCAAGGGTTAACCAGTCTTGGGCCACAAATTTGACACCTGAAATCAACAGAGGGTGGTCACTTACATATGACCCAGTTGTATTTTGCTTGGCCCAACGCTGTTTTGGGCATGAAATACACTGGCAAAGTGGGCACAAATACCATTTTATAAATTGCCATTTTGAATAAGTAGCTGTAGTTTTGCAAAAGTTAACCAGTCTTGGGCCACAAATTTGACACCTGAAATCAACAGAGGGTGGTCACTTACATATCACCCACTTGTATTTTGCTTGGCCCAATGCTGTTTTGGGCATGAAATTCACTGGCAAAGTGGGCACACACACCATATTTTACCATTTTGAATAAGTAGCTCTAGTTTTGCAAGGGTTAACTAGTATTGGGCCACAAATTTGACCCCTAAAAACAACAGAGTGAGGTCACTTGCATGTGACCCAGTTGTATTTTGCTTGGCCCAACGCTGTTTTGGGCATGAAATACTGTACACTGGCGAAGTGGGCACACACACCATATTTTTGAATAACTAGCTGTAGTTTTGCAAGGGTTAACTAGTCTTGGGCCACAAATTTGACACCTGAAATCCACAAAGCGTGGTCACTTACATATGACCCACTTGTACTTTGCTTGGCCCAACACTGTTTTGGGCATGAAATACACTGGCAAAGTGGGCACAAACACCATATTTTGTTCCTAGTTCCGAAACTGAATGGATCCTCCCGGCCCATTCTAAACCTCAAGTCTTTGAACAATTTTGTGAAGGTTTCCAAGTTCCGTATGGAAACCCTTCACTCTATTGTTCTGGCTTTGGAGCCCATGGACTATATGGTATCCAGTGATCACGCTGAGCCCCCAAAAAAGTGGGTCCCAGGGACCCCTCACTTTTGAAAATTGGGGTCCTACCGGTCTTTTTCTGGGTCCCATCGGAATAAAGGTTCTTTTAAACTTAATTTTGTTTGGACACTACAAAACTGTTGCAAGGTAGGGGGATGGGGTGACAGTGCTGCTGGGCTGTGTAGCATGCAGGACACCCTGCACCAGAGGTATAACTAGACATTTTGGTGCCATTAGGCAGAAAGTGAATTGGTGTCCCACCTCCCAGACTGCAAAGTATAGGCAATGCGCGGCGAAGGTGCGCCACAAAATTTTAGTGGCGTGGCTTCATGGGGAAGGGGCGTGACCACATAATAGTGCCAATTCACATTACGCCACACAGTAGTGCCGCTTATACACATTGCACCAGGTAGAACTTCCTATGCACACTGTGCCAGGTAGAGCACTTTATACATATTGCGCCAGGTATAGCACGTTATACACAATGCACCAGGTACAGCACGTTATACACTTTGCACCAGGTACAGCACGTTATACACAATGCACCAGGTACAGCACGTTATACACTTTGCACAAGGTACAGCACGTTATACACTTTGCGCCAGGTACAGCACATTATACAAAATGCACCAGGTACAGCACGTTATACACAATGCACCAGGTACAGCACGTTATACACAATGCAACAGGTACAGCACGTTATACAATTTGCACCAGGTACAGCACGTTATACACTGTGCACCAGGTAGAGGACTTATACAAATTGCGCCAGGTAGAACACGTTATACACATTGCGCCAGTTATTGCACGTTATACACATTGCGCCAGTTAGAGCACGTTATACACATTGCGCCAGGTAGAGCACAATTTGCACCAGGTACAGCACGTTATACACTTTGCACCAGGTACAGCACGTTATACACTTTGCACCAGGTAGAGGACTTATACAAATTGCACAGGGTACAGCACGTTATACACTTTGCACCAGGTAGAGGACTTATACAAATTGCAAAAGGTAGAACACGTTATACACATTGCGCCAGTTATTGCACATTATACACATTGCACCAGTTAGAGCGCGTTATACACACTGCGCCAGTTAGAGCGCGTTATACACAAGGCACCAGGTAGAGCACGTTATACAATTTGCACCAGGTACAGCACGTTATACAATTTGCACCAGGTACAGCACGTTATACACTTTGCACCAGGTAGAGGACTTATACAAATTGCGCCAGGTAGAACACGTTATACACATTGCGCCAGTTAGAGCACGTTATACACATTGCACCAGGCAGAGCACGTTATACACACTGCGCCAGGCAGAGCGCGTTATACACACTGCGCCCAGTAAAGCACGTTATACATAATGCGCCCGGTAAAGCACGTTATACACAATGCGCCCGGTAAGAGCACTGAGGCACACTGCACCAGGTAAGAGCACTGAGGCACACTGCACCAGGTAAGAGCACTGAGGCACACTGCACCAGGTAAGAGCACTGAGGCACACTGCACCAGGTAAGAGCACTGAGGCACACTGCACCATGTTGAACACCTCAAAGCAAGAGCGGCAGCGTGGCCACCGCCTCAGACGGCACCGCGGGAAGCCCCAGTCACAAAGCCGAGCTTTACCCACTAGATCACGGAGGACGCCGATCCCTGCACATTGCCAGCACCTCTCAGAGTCCCCCCCCCCGTAACCCATCCCGCACTACTCTTCACTCACCAACACTGAGTCACCCGGCCTCCGCAAGCAGCCAGGCGCCAAAGAGAAGGGGAAACTGGCTCCACCTCCTCTTTATATCATTCAGCCCGAGGCCAGCTTGTCAGTTAAACAAATCCCCCTTAGGGATTGGCTAATGAGGAGCGCGTCCCTGGGGACCCTCCCACTTTGTAAACTGGAGTCCCATGTCTTCAAAAACGGGTAAAAAACGCGCATTTTTGCGATCACTGGTATCTATGGACACACAGGAAACAAACCTACATATACCTATTGCCATATCGCATCAACAAAACCTGCGGTTTGCTATTGGCAACCTACATTATCAATTCCAGGCCTTACCTTTTTGCCTGACCACGGCTCCGCAAATCTTCAACAAGGTCATGGCGGTTATGACTGCCCTACTCCGCCGTTAGGGTATCAGGATCCCACCAGGTCTGGACGATTTGTTTATCCTGGAAAACTCCCCAGAGGTTCTCCTCCGCCATCTGGAACTGACGGTCCAATTTCTGCAAGCCCACGGGTGGCTCATCAACTGGAAGAAATCCTCCCTGGTCCCTGCTCAGAGCATGGTGCACCTGGAGGCATTGTTGGACACACTCAACCAACGGTTGTTCTGGTCTCAGGAGAAGGTCCTGAAGCGTCAGGACAGTATACAATACTTCCTTTCTCGCCCATGAGTGTCGATACACTCGGCGATGCAAGTACTAGGCCTCATGGTGTCGGCTTTGGACATGGTGGAGTATGCTCAGTTTCACTCTCGCCCTCTGCAGAAGCTAATCATTGCCAAGTGGGACGGCCTGCCTCACCGGATCAGATCTCACATGATATCCTTGACTCCAGAGGTTCGTCTGTCACTGACCTGGTGGCTACAGGACCAACAATTGAGCAGGGGTCGTCCCTTCTGGATCTCCAACTGGGTCCTTCTGACGACGGATGCCAGTCTGCGGGGTTGGGGTGCAGCGTTGGAACTACATTCTCTTCAGTGTCGGTGGACCAGGGAGGAATCTCTCCTCACGATAAATATTCTGGAGTTGCGGGCAGTGTTCAATGCTCTGAAACTTGCCCTGACTCTGGTACAGAACAGGCCTTTTCAAGTACAGTTGGACAATGCTACCACGTTGGCGTACATAAACCATCAAGGCGGCACTCGAAGCCGCATGGCAATGTTGGAAGTGTCAAAGATCCTTCACTGGGCGGAACGCCATCTGCCAGCCATATCGGCAGTGTTCATTCTGGGGTCCTCAACTGGAAAGCGGACTTCCTCAGTTGTCAGGACATACACGCCAGAGAGTGAAGCCTTCATCCTGAAGTATTTTAACTCCTAGTAGACAAGTGGGGTCTCCCAGATGTAGACCTGATTGCGTCTCGACACAATGACAAGGTTACGGTCATCGGAGCAAGAATAAGGGATCCTCAAGCAGCGTTCGTGGACATACTGGCAATTCCATGGAACTTTTGGCTGCCGTACGTGTTCCCTCCGGTGTCACTCCTGCCCAGCATAATAAGGAATTCAAGCAAGAAGGAGGAATCCTACTTCTACTCGCTCCAGCATGTCCCAGAGTACATTGCTTCTCAGACCTACAGGGTCTCTCGATAGAGCGTCCTCTTCTACTTCCACAATGCCCAGACCTCCTAGTTCAGGGCCCCTGTGTCTACTAGGATTTGACCCGTCTGGCTTTGACAGCGTGGCTCTTGAAGCTTCCGTCCTGAGTGCCAAAGTTTTTTCTGATGCGGCCATTCAAACGATGTTGAAAGCCTGTAAACCAGCTTTGGCTCGGATTTATTATAGAGTCTGGAATTCTTACTTCACCTGGTCTGCGGCTAAGAATTATGATGCATACAAGTTCAGTACTGCAAAACTTTTGGCATTCCTGCAACAGGGCCTGGACTTAGGCCTTTGTCTGGCCTCCCTCAAGGTTTATATTTCAGCCTTGTCGATATGGATTCAGAGAAAAATTGCGTCTCTGCCTGACGTTCATACTTTCACTCAGGGTGTTCTAAGGATTCAACCTCCCTATGTCCCTTCGGTGGCTCCTTGGGATTTGTCTGTTGTTCTAGATGCCCTGCATGAGGCTACGTTTGAACCTCTTGAGTCTGTGGACCTTAAGTGGCTTACGCTTAAGGTCTTGTTTTTGCTGGCTATTACCTCTGCTAGACGGGTTTCGGACTTGGGTGCCTTGTCATGTCGGTTACACTTTCTGATTTTTCACTGTGACCATGCGGTTCTTAGAACTCGCCCTGGTTATTTACCTAAGGTAGTGTCATCTTTCCACCTTAGCCAAGAGATTGTGGTTCCGGCCTTTATCTCTCCTGATTTGTCCTCCAAAGAACAGTATTTGGATGTGGTATGGGCTCTCCGTATCTACGTGAAGAGAACCGCTTCCCTTAGGAGATCGGATTCTCTATTTGTTCTTTTTGGTTTTCATAAACGTGGCTGGCCTGCTAATAAGCAGAACTTGGCCAGATGGATTAGAATGGTGACTGCACAAGCTTATGTACAGGCTGGTCTTCCAGCTCCTGCAACTATCAAGGCCCATTCTACTCGTGCTGTTGGACCTTCTTGGGCGGCCTGCCGTGGCGCCTCCCTCGAAAAATTGTGCAAGGCAGCTACGTGGTCCTAAGTGAACACGTTCATTAGGTTCTATGCCTTTGATACTTCCGCCTCCCTGGATGCTTCCTTTGGACGCGGGTTTCTTGTGCCCGCTACACTGCATCCCCACCCATGAGGAACTGCTTTAGGACATCCCCAATGTTATTCCCTGTGGAATACTAGTGTACCCAGCTGCAGAAAAGGAGATTTATGGAAAGAATTTATCCTTTGTTAAATCTATTTAGGCGAGGTACACTGGATTCCACAGGGCACCCACCCTGACACACTTAGCTTCTTTGGGTTTGTATGGCATTAGCCGCTGGTACCTTCTCCTGTTGTGAGAATGTGGGTCTGTGTGGCTACTAACTGTTGTTGTATCTTTTACCTGCTACTGCATTGGACTGGTTAATAAAACTGAGCTCCTGTGCATGCAGGCGGGGTTATAGAGGAGGCGGTGCAAGGCATCCTGGGAACAGTCAAAGCTTTAGCCTGTTGTTGCCTCGGATCAATATCCAACTCTACACCCCGATGTTATTCCCTGCGGAATCCAATTGTAAACAACTGTGAAAAAACAAAACTGGGTAAAAACAGACAGATATAAGGTAGGAAAAATGTACAAACAAAAAACTAGTTAACCCTTGCAAAACTACAGCTACTTATTCAAAATGGTAAAATATGGTGCGTGTGCCCACTTTGCCAGTGTATTTCATGCCCAAAACAGCGTTGGGCCAAGCAAAATACAACTGGGTCATATGTAAGTGACCACATTCTGTTGATTTCAGGTGTCAAATTTGTGGCCCAAGACTGGTTAACCCTTGCAAAACTACAGCTACTTATTCAAAATGGTTAAATTATGGTGTTTGTGCCCACTTTGCCAGTGTACTTCATGCCCAAACCAGCGTTGGGCCAGGCAAAATACAACTGAGTCACATGCAAGTGACCACCCTCTGTTGTTTTTGGGGGTCAAATTTGTGGCCCAAGACTAGTTAACCCTTTCAAAACTACAGCTACTTATTCAAAATGGTAAAATATGGTGTGTGTGCCCACTTTGCCAGTGTATTTCATGCCCAAAACAGCGTTGGGCCAAGCAAAATACAACAGGGTCATATGTAAGTGACCACCCTCTGTTGATTTCAGGTGTCAAATTTGTGGCCCAAGACTGGTTAACCCATGCAAAACTAAGCTACTTATTCAAAATGGTAAATTATGGTGTTTGTGCCCACTTTGCCAGTGTATTTCATGCCCAAACCAGCATTGGGCCAGGCTAAATACAAGTTGGTCACATGCAAGTGACCACCCTCTGTTGTTTTTGGGGGTCAAATTTGTGGCCCAAGACTAGTTAACCCTTGCAAAACTACAGCTACTTATTCAAAATGGTAAAATATGGTGTGTGTGCCCACTTTGCCAGTGTATTTCATGCCCAAAACAGCGTTTGGCCAAGCAAAATACAAGTGGGTCATATGTAAGTGACGACTCTCTGTTGATTTCAGGGGTAAAATTTGTGACCCAAGACTCATTAACCCTTGCAAAACTAAATTTTCTGAATAAGAAGCTGGAGCTCGAATAAGAAGTGAATAAGAAGTGAATAAGAAGCTGGCCGAATAAGAACCTAACTTCAGCATCGTATAAGCGGCACTGATACCGTGGGCATTATTATGTGTATAAGCGGCACTGATACTGTGGGCATTATTGTGTGTATATGTGGCACTGATACTGTGGGCATTATTGTGCGTATATGTGGCACTGATACTGTGGGCATTATTGTGTGTATACGTGGCACTGATACTGTGGGCATTATTGTGTGTATACGTGGCACTGATACCGTGGGCATTATTATGTGTATAAGTGGCACTGCTATCATTGGAATTGTGTATAAGCAGCACTACTGTGTAGCATAACATGAATATGGGGCAGTACTGTGTAACGTAATATGAAAAAGGAGCACTACGTGCGGTGTATTGACAATACATTTGTGCTACTGTGTGGTGTAATTTTAATTGGGGTTACCATTATGTGGCCATGCCCCTTCCTAGTGACCCCTTTTTTTACAGCGTGCACTGTTACTTTAGACAGTATGGGGGTTAGGGCACAAATATGTATTTCCTCCAACTCTCCAGGTTCACTTTAGGCCCTGAATAAGGGGCACTACTGTGGGTCGTAAAGTGACTAAGGGGCACTACTATGTGGTATAATATGAATCAGGAACATTGCGTGTGGTGTAATGTGAATAACATTGTGCTACTGTGTGATGTAATGTGAATTTGCGGTACAATTGTGTGGGCACACCCTTTCCTTGTAAGACCACACGTACCTTCAGTGTGTGTTTTCCCTTTATTAAGTATTGGAGAGAGGGCGCAAATTTATAGTTTGCAGGGAGGCGCCAAACACCCTAGCACCGGCCCTGGTTACAGGATCCTCCTGCAGGCGCTATGACTGCCTACCATGCTGCATTGGCCTTGCTTACTACCATTGTGGCTAATGCTAACAATTTATTCCCCAATTTATATTGGGCCCCGCTTATAGCTGACTTACTCCAACCTACATGAGGCCACTTTTCATATTTTTCCAGGGCCACGTTAAGTTCCCAATCCACCCCTGTCTGGCATGGAAGAATTGTGAATGATAAATCAAAGTAAATGTACCAGGAGGATATTGACAAGCCATTAGAAAGTTATCGGAAGATGGAAACCCTTTTTAACATTATCTTATACTGTGACCCTGTTTCCAAGACACAGACATTGTCAATTATTAATTTAACCTGTTAATTAAGTGAAAGGGAGACATGATATTTTCCTGGAGATGTATCACCCGTGGAGAGAGGTAAAGTTGAGTATTTGCCCAAAGTAAATGATGCTTCTAACTACAGGTATCATTTCATGTACTGTGCTATATAAGTGACAGAAGATGATTGGGTGCTTTGGACATCTCTACTTTATCTCTCTCCATGGCTTGATACATCTCCCCAAAAGTGCTGTATATAAAATATATGTCTCGCTGCTATACAGCAGGCCAGGAGCACCAGCAGGACAGTAGCGTAACAGTCATATCAGTAATAATTTGCGGACCCTGTAAATTAGCATGCAATAAAGAATGGAGACTCAGTCAATGAATGCATAAAACATTTTTTAGTTTATGTTAAAATATAAAAAATTTATTATGTGGAATATTTAACAAATAATATTTGCGAAACATCTCCAAAACAGTCAGTTTTGGGGGCTGCCCACAAATATTAAACAGCCCCTCAATCTATGTACTTGGGATTGCAATGGATATTGGAGATAACTGTTGCGTTCCTCCTATTTTGATCACAAAGGCAGTCACCAAAAGTTTCTATGGCAGTTGGTAAACTGCGAAACTCGCCAAGCTCCAGAATGACAAGCATTTCTGAGCTTGGCCCGGCAGCTAATGCTATTTCTAAATGGTGTATGTAGCCCGTGGGCTACATTATGCAATTCTTCCCAGGATAGGATCCTTGGGATCCCCCTGCATTACTGTCTGCTCTCACATACGCAGTCTGACGAATGCACATGTGAAGTAGTGCAGCCGAGGTCTAAACCCAGAAGTAACATGATCACATCAATGATTGATTTACTTCTTATACATTGCAGGGATGGGCATGAGATTGACGATGGTATAAAAGCTACACCTCTGGACTCACAAAGAGTTATCCTTCAGCACTCAGGAAAGGAAAAACCCCCTTGGGGGGAAACCTCTGGGGAACCATGGCCTCAGGATATCCCTTCCCTCTGGGCATTAAGAGGTGCACTAATAGGGGGATCAGTATGATATCCCGGTGATCGTAATACTGATGCCGGGAGCCGGTTCCAAAAAGGCCGACAGGGGTAAGTAAGGGGTGTTTTCACCTCTCCCGACACCCTTAACCCTCACTGTCCGTAGCTAACACTATCCTCCCCCTTTGTGCCTAACTCTAACCCTCCCACGGAGGTGCCTAATCTAAACCTCCATCCCTGCTGTCTAAACCTAACCCTCCCTCCCCTGCAGCCTAACCACCCCCAGGGGTGCCTAACCCTAACCCAACTTACCCTCAGCCTAACCCTAACCTCTCCCCACCCGCAGCCTAAATCTACCCCCCCCCCCCAGGAGCTATAGGTAATGGGAGGGGCACTTTAAGAGAGGAGGTGGCCCATGCTCAGCCTCCTCCGTTCGGGCCCCCTCCTCTCTGCCGGCAGCGCTGAGAGTCTGAGCACTAGGCCATTTTCCCTAACTAAAGAGCTTCTTTAGTTTTCTTGTTTTGATAAGAGTTAAGTTAGGCACAGGGAGACTGCTGGCAACAGCCTCCCTGCTTCGTGGAACTTAGGGGGGGAGTAGTGTCCGCCCTGAGGGGTTTTGAGCCACTATCTCCGCTGACAGGACATTAGCTCCTGAGGGTGATGATCGTTAGCGCCCCAGGCGACCACTCACTCCTGCAGCATGCCGCCGCCGCCCCCTAACAGAGCCAGAAGATTCCGGTGGCGAGTGAGTCACCGGCCCCCTCATCAAGCGGGGAGCCGGTGTGAAGATGGTGGCAACAGGGTGGGAGCGCAGTATTAACTGCGCTCCGTAGGCTCAGCGGTACATAGTGCAGCGGCGCTGTGGGGGGCACACTGAGCCAGCGCCTATACCCTACAATGGTCAGCAAGCTTGTTAGGGACCTCGGTTACACTGCCAGCAGAAATCCTCAGGCCAGTATAAAGAATTGAAGAGCGGGAAGCACCCCCATGTTCAGGGGGCGGAGCTTCTCCTCAGAGCAGACCCAGCAGCGTTCAGCACCATTTTCCTGCCTGCAGATCCTATACAGAGACACTGACAGGGAGAGCTGTCCCTCCAAGCAACTCCAGCTATCCTGTGCGGTACCAGGGGGTTATAGAAAGGGGGGGGGGGGCTGTGTAAATATTGTGTAGTCTATTAAAGTACACAGTAAGCGCTAGGTAGTTGTTTTATATCTGCCTCAGAAAGCGCTGTGTGTGGGTTGGCTCCAATCTCTGTGTCTCTCTGTGGCATACTTGGGGGGAAACTGTGCCTGATATTTCTCTGTGTCTGTTTGTTGTCTCACATAGCCATGTCTAGGGACTCTGTCATATGCTGCAGAGGATGTTTCCTCTCAGGAGGAATCCATTCCATGTACACAGGAATGTAATGTCTTGTCTCAGATCCCAATTAATGAGCCTGACTGGTTGTCCTCTATTAAGGGGATGATCTCTCAGATCTATACCAGGGAAGCTCATACTGAGACTGAAACTCAGGTGTTAAAGAACTCTATGGCAGTTTGGTCAGCTTCTGTTCCTATTCCTGCAAAATCCCCTAGTATGTTCCCACAGAAACGTGCACTTGCCCAGATTATGCAAGATGACATGGATACCGATTCTGATACAGCAGATGGTGATGGGGACGTGCTGAGGGGGGCGGCATCCCTTGCAAAAGGGGTGCAGCTCATGATTGAGGCCATTAGAGATGTGTTAAACATTAATGACACGCCACCTGAGCAGGTTGAGGAGGCTTACTTCACTGACAATAAGAAAGCCTCGCTAACCTTCCCTGCGTCAAAAGAATTAAACGCTATATTTGAAAAACCCTGGGAAAATCCGGAGAAAAAATTCCAGATCCCAAAAAGGGTTCTGGTTGCTTTTCCCTTCCCTGAGGAGGATAAAATGGGAAACCCCACCCATAGTTGACGCATCTGTCTCCAGACTGACTAAAAAGGTGCTTTTACCTGTCCCTGGATCTACCACGTTAAAAGAACCGGCTGATCGTAAGATTGACACTACGCTCAAATCCATATACACTGCTTCAGGAGTGGCGTTAAGGCCCACTATTGCCTGTGCATGGATTTCTAAAGCCATAGTAAAGTGGTCAGGCACATTACTAGAGGATTTGGATAAAATGGATAGAAGTGACATTGAATTGTTTCTACGTAACATACAGTATTCTGCGGGATTCATGGTGGAATCCATGAAGGGCCTGGGTACACTGACTGCATGGATATCTTCCATGTCGGTCTCAGCTCACAGGGGACTCTGGCTACGCCAATGGTCTGCAGACGCGGAATCCAGGAGAAGTGTGGAGAATCTACCCTACACAGGTCAGGCTCTTTTTGGGGAAGCGTTGGATGCGTGGCTTTCCACGGCAACTGCGGGTAAGTCACCTTTCCTTCCCTCTGCTACACCTTCTATGAAGAAACCATTTTCTTCAGCTGTGTCGCAGTCCTTTCGGACCGCTAAGGCAAAAAAGTCCAAGCCTCCTACCACTTTCTTTAGAGGTGGGCATGCAAAATCCAAAAAGCCTGCACCCGCAGGCTCCCAGGACCAGAAACCTGCTTCTGGTTCCTCAAAATCCTCAGCATGATGGTGGACCGCACAGCCTGGAGGATGGGCTGGTGGGTGCGAGACTCAGACGTTTCAGACACGTCTGGGTGTCATCCGGCCTGGATCCCTGGGTACAGGATATTGTGTCCCAGGGGTACAGACTGGAGTTTCAAAAACTCCCGCCTCACCGATTCTTCAAATCAGGCTTGCCAGCTTTGCTGACAGACAGGGCTATCCTACGGGAAGCCATCCTAAAATTGGAAAAGTCACAGGTCATTGTCCCAGTTCCACCTCATATGCAAAACAAGGATTATTATTCATTCCTTTTCGTGGTACCGAAACCGGATGGTTTGGTTAGACCAATTTTGAACTTGAAATCGTTGAATCCTTACCTGAGGGTGTTCAAATTCAAAATGGAGTCTCTCAGAGCAGTGATTTCAGGTCTAGAGGAGGGAGAGTTCCTGGTATCCCTGGATATCAAGTATGCGTACCTCCACATTCCGATTTTGGCCGCCACACCAGGCTTATCTCAGATTTGCACTGTTAGACAGTCACTATCAATTTCAGGCACTGCCATTTAGCCTCTCCACAGCACTGAGGGTGTTCACCAAGGTAATGGCCGAGATGATGGTTCTCTTCCGCAGACCCCCTGTCTGAACCTGCTCCCATATCTGGACGATCTGCTGATAAATTCATCATCCCGGGAGATGTTGTTGCAGTCCATTGTTCTCACGACTCATCTGCTCAGGGAACACAGTTGGATCCTGAACCGTCCAAAGTCACATTTGGAGCCGACAAGGAGATTGTCTTTTCTGGGAATGATCCTCAACACGGAAGTGCAGAGGGTGTTTCTGCCAGAGGAGAAAGTGTTGGTGATTCAAACAATGGTTCGGGATGTCCTGAAGCCAACCCAGGTATCGGTTCATCAGTGCATTCGCCTTCTGGGAAAGATGGTTGCCTCCTACGAGGCTCTGCAGTACGGAAGGTTTCATGCGCGGTCTTTCCAACTGGATCTCCTAGACAAATGGTCGGATTCTCACCTACACATGCACCAGAGGATACGTCTGTCGCCGAAAACCAGGATTTCACTCCTCTGGTGGCTGCAAATGCCTCAACTTCTGGAGGGCTGCAGGTTCGGGATTCAGGACTGGATCCTTCTAACCACAGATGCAAGTCTCCGGAGCTGGGGCGCAGTCACTCAGGGGGAAACCTTCCAAGAAAGGTGGTCAAGTCTGGAATCCAGTCTTCAAATAAACATTCTTGAGCTAAGAGCCGTCTACATTCTGGAACTAAGTGGCTCATCTTCTGCGAGATCGAGCCATTCAAGTGCAGTCGGACAATGTAACAACAGTGGCCTACATAAACCGACAGGGCGGAACAAAGAGCAGAGCTGCAATGTCAGAGGTAACAAGAATCATCCTCTGGCAGAAAAGCACGTGGTGGCGCTGTCAGCAATCTTCATTCTGGGAGTAGACAATTGGGAAGCGGACTTCCTCAGCAGACATGATCTCCATCCACGAGAGTGGGGACACCATCCGGAGGTAAAAGATCTTTGGGATGTACCTCAAATAGTCATGATGGCCTCCCATCTCAACAAGAAGCTTCAGGAGTATTGTTCCAGGTCAAGGGACCCACAAGCAATGGCGGTGGACGCCCTAGTGACTCCATGGGTGTTCCAGTCGGTGTATGCGTTTTCTCCACTTCCACTCATTCCAAGAGTTCTAAAACTCATAAGGAGAACAAGAGTTCAGGCAATCCTCATTGCTCCGGACTGGCCAAGAAGGGCTTGGTACGCGGATCTTCTGGGTCTTCTGCTGGAAGATCCGAGGCCTCTTCCTCTTCGGGGGGGGGGGGGGGGGGACCTACTGCAATAGGACCCGTTCGCTTATCAAGACTTACTGCGGCTACGTTTGATGACATGGAAGTTGAACGCCAGATATTAGCTCGGAAGGGCATTCTGAGCAAGGTTATTCCTACCCTGATACAGCGTAGGAAAGAAGTAACATCTAAACATTACCATTGCATTTGGATAAAAGTATGTCTCTTGGTCTGAATCCAAGAAATTTTCTAAGGTGGAGCATCCCTTCCTCAGGTTCAGCCTTTCTTGAAAGGGGTTCTGCATATCCAGCCTCCCTTTGTGCCGCCTATGGCACCCTGGGATCTTAACGTGGTGTTACAGTTCCTCCAATCGGATTGGTTCGAGCCTCTACGGGAGGTTGAGGTCAAGTTTCTCATGTGGAAGGCTGTCACTTTGTTGGCCTTAGCTTCTGCTAGACGTGTGTCATAGTAGGGGGCTTTGTCTTGTAAAAGCCCCTACTTGGTCTTCCATGAAGATAGAGCTGAGCTCCGGACACGTCAGCAGTTCCTTCCGAAGGTTGTGTCGGCATTTCATATCAACCAACCTATTGTGGTGCCAGTGGCTACTGACTCCTCAATTTCATCAAAGTCCTTGGATGTTGTAAGGGCTCTGAAAATCTATGTGAAGAGGACTGCTCGTCAGAGGAAATTGGACTCTCTGTTAGTCCTGTATGATCCCAAGAAACTTGGATGTCCTGCTTCTAAGCAGACTATATCTCACTGGATCAGGTTTACTATCCAGCATGCGTATTCTATGGCAGGATTGCTGTGTCCTATGTCTGTTAATGCGCACTCTACTCGTAAGGTGGGTTCTTCCTGGGTGGCTGCCCGGGGTGTCTCAGCTTTACAGCTTTGCCGAGCGGCTACTTGGTCTGGGTCGAACACGTTTGCTAAGTTTCACAGGTTCGATACTTTGGCCTCTGAGGACCTGAAGTTTGGTCTATCAGTTCTGAAGGAGCGTCAGCGCTCTCCCTCCCATTCTGGGAGCTTTGGTACATCCTCATGGTACTAATGTGGACCCCAGTATCCTCTAGGACGTAAGAGAAAATAGAATTTTAATTACCTACCAGTAAATCCTTTTCTCGTAGTCCGTAGAGGATGCTGGGCACCCGCCCAGCGCTTCGTGATCCTGCAGTGGTTCTTTAGTTCAGTACTGCTTAGTTCTTGGTTAAGTACTGTTTTGTTACTTGGTTAAGTAATCTTGTTCAGCCGTTGCTGAGTTTTCAAGCTGGTTAGCTTGGTTTGCCTTGTATGTGTGAGCTGGTGTGAATCTCGCCACTATCTGTGTAAAATCCTTCTCTCGAAGTTGTCCGTCTCCTCGGGCACAGTTTCTAGACTGAGACTGGTAGGAGGGGCATTGAAGGAGGAGCCAGCCCACACTCTCAAACTCTTAACGTGCCAGTGGCTCCTAGTGGACCCGTCTATACCCCATGGTACTAATGTGGACTCCAGCATCCTCTACGGACTACGAGAAAAGGATTTACCGGTAGGTAATTAAAATCCTATTTTTAACAGCGCTGTGGATGCTGGCACTGGACTTCAGAGGGGTAAGTATGGACCCATTTTAGAAACGCCAGTGACTTACCTATACCTGCCTATACTTGGCAAAGGTCAACTGCTGTGTAGACTAAGAGGAAAACATGAAAAAACATTGTTAGTGGATGAACAAGCAGAGAGACAAACTGCAAACAGTGGTGTGGCTGTGCATAGAGAAAAATCTTTCTATGTAAATACGTAACTAACTATTAAGTTCATGGAAAATGCCTAAAATAAGGACAGTTTACCCAAACACATTGTAATAATTGGACTTCTTCAGAAAAGAAAGTTGACCAGTAAATAATGAAATCTATAAATTACTAACATTTAGAGGTCAATCCAATTAGGTATGAGTTGCCATTGCTGCAACGTTTCAACACTGGCAACGGCACCCAGACTCGCACCCTTTCTGGCCAGCTGGACTGCGGACACTTTTGAACGGGTATTTGGGCTGTCGGAAAGTGCGGCTGTTGTAAGACAAACTCCTAATTAAATTGACCCCTTAGTTGTTGAATGTGATAAAATATTAAAATATTATGGTGGAATTGTGGGCCTGATTCAGTTGTGGTTGTTAACGCAATTGTTGCTTCAATCTTTTGCCATTTGCAATTGCATCGCAGTCCACCCTGAGTGAGTCTGCGCAGTCATAGGCTGAGCAAGTCTCCTAGACACAGAGGGCTCTCCAGGAGTAACACCGGTCACAATGGGTAATATATGCACGTTCACAGAAAGGTGTTTGAACAGAACTGACATGCCTGTGTACAGTTAGCCACTCCCGTTACCACCCCAAATGCCGACTTCCTGTCAGTCATTTTGCGATGGGATCTTCTATGTGAGCTTGATCGTATGTTGTGCACAGTGCAGCTTACACGCATGCGCGGAGAAAAAGCATTGAGCCACTTGCGTGCAACAGCAGCTTTGCATCTGCATCTGAATCAGGCCCCATGTGCAGTAAGGAAAAGGACTCTAGGAAAAGGGCTATGTCACCTTTATTATATGCAAAGATAGGGAAACAGTCACTTGCTACAGCTCTATTTTACATACTTTATACCATATTGTTCCATTTCATTATTTGGTTAATCTATGGGGGAGATGTATTAAGCCCTGCAGAGTGATAAAGTGGAGAGAGATAAAGTACCAGCCAATCAGCTCCTAACTGCCATGTTACAGGCTGTGTTTGAAAAATGACAAATAGTAACTGATTCATTGTTCGTTATTTTTTTTCAGGCAGATCACTGTCACTTTACAAAGTATGGGAGGGCTCAAATTTATAGTTTGCAAGGGTGAGCCGAACACCCTAGCGCCACCCATGCCCGTTTCACACCATCTGTATGTTCTATACTGAGCTGTCCCCTTCTGCATGTTTTGTATTGTCCACTCTCCCCCACCATAATCTCTATTTTCTGTGCTCTCAATACCCCCTACCACATACACCATTACACAAGTATGGCAACTTACCTCCTGCATGTTATCCTCCAGTCCTTGCTGCCTCTGCGACCCCTTCCGTCATCTTCAACTGACACTCTGCAAATCTCTTTGCCAGAACTTTTCCAGATGATGATCTAAACAACCAGAATTTCTTGGTCAAACATACTATGTGTATAATTGTACTACAATAGGGGTCCCAAAAATGTGGGATTTTGAATTTTGGATAAAGGATACTCAACCTGTACTACATTTTGTTATGTACTTCCAATTTTATTTATTTGAATTGTATCTATTTTATTGACTTTTTCATCCAAAACTAAGATTCTGTCTCAGAGACCAAAGTTATCTGCTCCTAGTGCTAGGGCCATGTTAGTATCATACAATACCCACAGTGTGCAGGTTACAGTCATAATGATAGAGCTACTATAACTATTCTTTATATTAGTAATTACATTATGTGTATAAGGGGCACGTCTACTGTGTGCATTATGTGTATAAGGGGCACTACTGCTGTGCGCATTATGTGTAAGAGGCACTACTACTGTGGGCATTATGGGTATAAGGGGCACTACTACTGTGGGCATTATGTGTAAGGGACACTACTAATGTGGGCATTATGTGTATAAGGAGCACTAATACTGTGGGCATTATGTGTAAGAGGCATTGGTGCAGATGTATTAACCTGGAGACGACATAAGGAAGTGATAAACCAGTGATAAGTGCAAGGTGATAACTGCACCAGCGAATCAGCTCCAGTATGTAAATTGACAGTTAGGAGCTGACTGGCTGGTGCATTTATCACCTTGAACTTATCAACTGGTTTATCTGCCCCATTACATGTATAAAGGACACTAATATGGACATTATGTATAAGGGGCACTACTATGGGCAATGTGTATAAAGCATTATGTATAAAGGGCACTACTGTGTGGCATTAGGTGTACAAGGGCCACTACTACTGTGGATATTATGTGTATAGAGGCACTACTGTGGGCATTGTGTATAGGGGCACTACTACTGTGGCCATTATGTGTATATGGGGCACCACTACTATGGGTGTTATGTAAAAAGGGGCACTACTACTGTGGACATTATGTGTATAAGCAGCACTGCTAATGTGGACATTGGGCCTAATACACAGTTGATTGCAGCAGCAAATTTGTTATCAGTTGGGCAAAACCATGTGCGCTGCAGGGGGGCAGATATAACATGTGCAGAGAAAGTTAGACTTGGGTGGGGTGTGTTCAAACTGAAATCAAAATAGCAGTGTAAAAGTAAAGCAGCCAGTATTTACCCTGCACAGAAACAAAATAACCCACCCAAATCTAACACTCACTGCAAATGTTATATCTGCCTCACCTGCAGTGCACATGGTTTTGCCCAACTGCTAACAAATTTGCTGCCGAGATCAACTCTGAATTACCCCCATTATGCGTGCAAGCAGCACTACTACTGTGGGCATTACGTGTATAAGTGGCTCTACTACTAAGCACATATATGTACAAGAGGCATTACTACTGTTGACATTGTGCATAATGTGTATAAGCAGCACTACTACTGTGGGCATTATTTGTAAGGGGCATTACTACTGTGGGCATTATGTGTGTAATGGGCACTGCTGTGTAGCATAATGTGACTAGGGGGGTGCTACTGTGTGACATAATGTGATTAAGGGACACTACTATGTGGCGTACTATGAATTAGGGGCACTACGTGTGGTGTAATGTGAATAAGATTGTGCTTTTGTGTGGCATAATTTGAATTTGGAGTACTACTGTGTGACCACGCCCCTTCTTTGTGAGACCACACCCCTTTTCCAGACAGCTTGCTGTCAATTTCCAAAGTATGGGAGTGCTCAAATTTTTAGTTTGCAAGGGGGTGCCGAACACCCTAGCACCACCCATGCCCGTCCCACCCCATCTGTATGTCCTATACTGAGCTGCCCCCTTCTGCGTGTTTTGTATTGTCCACCCTCCCCCACCATTCTGTAGTCTCTGTTTTGTGCTGTGCTCTCTATACCCCCCACCACACACAATTACACAAGTATGGTAACTTACCTCCTGCATGTTGTCCTCCAGTCCTTGCTGCCTCTGCGACCCCTCCCGTCGTTTTCAACTGACACTTTGCAGATCTCTTTGCCGGTCACCCGACATTCTGCAAATATCTTTGCCAGAACTTTGCCAAATGATGAAAAAACAAAAAAGACTATCCTTTAGCATAGTACTAGTTTAAGTACAATAGAAATAGAAGTACAATAAAATGTTCGTGAGGCAACCACTTTTCCAATATTCATTAAACCAAACATACTTGAAAATTTATCAATTTGCTATTTATCTATTTTATTTAGTTTTCATCCCAAAGCAAGATCCTGCCTTATTGAGACTTATCTGCATTCCTTGTATGTGTGCTTATCCTCCATTCTGCCCCCTTTATTTCTGTAACGCTACATTTTTATTCCTACATATGTCATTCCTTCATGAGCTTCTCCTAATAATGTGTCCTTGTACCTATGGGGGGTCATTCCGAGTTGTTCGCTCGTTATATTTTTCTTGCAACGGAGCGATTAGTCGCTAATGCGCATGCGCAATGTCCGCAGTGCGACTGTGCCAAGTAAATTTGCTATGCAGTTAGGTATTTTACTCACGGCATTACGAGGTTTTTTCTTCGTTCTGGTGATCGTAATGTGATTGACAGGAAGTGGGTGTTTCTGGGCGGAAACTGGCCGTTTTATGGGTGTGTGCGAAAAAACGCTACAGTTTCTGGGAAAAACGCGGGAGTGGCTGGAGAAACGGAGGAGTGGCTGGCCGAACGCTGGGAGTGTTTGTGACGTCAAACCAGGAACGAAACTGACTGAACTGTTCGCAGTTGCCGAGTAAGTGTGGAGCTACTCAGAAACTGCTAAGAAGTGTCTATTCGCAATTTTGCTAATCTTTCATTCGCAATTTTGATAAGCTAAGATTCACTCCCAGTAGGCGGCGGCTTAGCGTGTGCAAAGCTGCTAAAAGCAGCTTGCGAGCGAACAACTCGGAATGAGGGCCTATATTCCCTGTTCTGTCTATCTTTTCTTGCCTTTCAGTTGACTATACTGCACTCTGTCTTCCTTACCATCATACCCTGATATGTAGGACTCACCTCCTCCTACCTGTCTTCCTGCATGGTAACTGGAAACTTCAGCAGCTGTAGATAGAATGTTACAGGATGAAGCATTGTGATGTCACAGGCTAGTGAAGTCACAGGCTAGGTGTGATGTTACAGTAACTAGCAGCAAAGCTACCAAGTAACAGCTATCTTCCATATACATTTTATACATCAATTATAACTGGTTTTACATGAATTTCTAGTGTAAAAAAAAAACAAGACTAGTGTAGAAAATTAAGTATAAGGCAATGTTGTACAGAATGCCTCATTATATAGGTAAACGGAAAACATAAGTGATAGGAATTTCTAGACTAAATCACCACTTATATTTTATAAGGAAATAAAGCTCTTTATCTAACAGGCTGAATTAATCATTTTCCATTATATGATTGTGTGTGTGTGTGTGTGTGTGTGTGTGTGTGTGTGTGTGTGTGTGTGTGTTTGGTGTGTGTGTGGTGTGTGTGTGGTGTGTGTGTGTATAAATAATCTACCAACTGTCCCGATTATTTGAGAGGCTCCTATCAATCGTTGCTCTGCTGTAGAGCAGCTGTGAATATACGCTGTGCGTATGCGCATACAGTGTCTATTCACGGATAGACAGAGTGACCGGGGCACGCCAGCAGCTCAGAGTGCTACAAAGTGTTACATACATAACACTGCCGCAGGCTCCAGCGTCCGGCCTCTCCCGGCTCCTCCTTCAGTCGCAGTTAATCCTCCGCAAAGCCCCCCTCCACTGCGAGGCAAGGCATACCCCCCCACTGATCCATCGCAGCTGGCAGGTTTCTTGTTATCTTCTGAACCTAAGCCATGTGACATGACAGCTAATTCTGGTATCGCCTCAGTGAGAGGGCAAGCAGAGAAGCTTCCTGCTGAGCGGTAGGGGTGTATCTAGGGGTCTGTGCTCTCCTGGCAAAGTAAGGGACCGGCGCCCCATCCCCCCCCCCCCCACCGCACTTTGTTTTTGGAATATGGTGCATTCTGGCTGTCAGTATGCCAGCAGCAGGGCGAGTGCTTCAGTATGCACAACCCCATAATACCTTTAAGTATGCAAGTGCCTTCCACCATATTACCTCTCAGTATACATAGTGGCCACCATGGTGTTTATTTCCCCAGTACACACAGCTGGATGCGGTTAATATCCCGACGGTCGGGATCCCGGTGCACGACATAATGGCGCCAGAATCCGACACACAATGGAAGGCCGATGCCGGAATTCCATAAGGGAACAGAACACTGACACCGGAATCGCGTTCGCTGGGATCCCGATTGTACAGACAGCAGACCTGGTAAATACTACACCGGGGATGGGGTGGTTAGGTTCAGGTTATCCCCAGAGGACTTAGGGTTAAGGTGTGAGGGGGAGAGCAGGGACGGTTTTCCCGTTACGCCAACTATGCAAGCGCGTACAGCGCCAGCCAACAGAAGGCGCTAGTTGGTTGCATGCATGAAATACAGAAGATCAGAATGGTGACAGCGGGCACTGTGTAACATGGGGGAGCACTTATTAACTGGACCTAGCGCAGTGGGGCACGTAGATATATTTTCTTAGTGGTACTGAGTGCAGAAAAATGGGCATGGCCATGTGTTGTGAGGGGGCGTGATCACATGCTGCTAGTGGTAGTGGCCACACGACAGCCCCTTTTTTAAAAAAAAATCTGGAGGCAAGGCTAAAAATATATAGTAATGCCTCCAGTATAATAGAAATATATAGTGCTACCTCCAGTATAATAGAAATATATAGTAATTCCTCCAATTTAATAACAATATATAGTAATGCCTCCATTATAACAGGAAAATACAGCCACTGTCGCACTCCCAGTAACCCTGACAAAGTAGGAGGAGCCGTCATGCTGCCAAGCACCATGGTCTTGTTGCTTTGTGGCACATTATAATTGTGGTAATGGCAAAGTGTGTGACAGGTTGTACTGTGTACCCGCTGCCAAATTCTTATGAGTACTCCTTACCCGAGCATACCCGCATACTTGCACCACTGGCCTAGCGCCCCCTAACTGCGCACAGGCCAGAGGCCTGACATGACCCACGGGCCTAGCGCATGCCTAACATAGGGGCCAGATGGGTGACCTGGGCCTAATGCCCAGGGTCACCTTATTCCCTAATGAAGAAAGAGCAATGTGCATGTGATACACAGAAACCTCTGCTGATGTACTGTTTGCTGCTCCCATATACCAGGGTATTAGCAACCCTGTAGATACCAAAAAGAAAAAAGAGAATAGGGAGCGCAAACAAAAAGAATATTATATATAAAATGTATTTATATTTAAAAAGGTATTATACCCTATGATGATTTGCACAGACTGGATTGTTAATACACTTGTATATACACATCAACCATTAGCAATATACAGATACACAGTTGCAATTTGTTACTAGTAAAAGTAAATAAAATCCTCAAGGTTGTTAATTATGCAAACAAAGACACAATTCGTATAAATGTCTCCTTGATTGGATATTATCAGTTCCTCGGAAAATGGTTAAACTGTGATACTCCAATGGGTATATAAACCTCCAGATAACATTTGTGTTTTTGTTTCTGTAGTGATTAGTGACAGCAACAGGTATACTTGCCCTTTAGACCCTAGTAAGTCCAAATCGCTGACACCTTTGATGTTAAATTCGTGAAACAATGATCCTCTCATGGTTTAAGGAGGATAGGGAAGCAAAGTGGTAACGGCTCCAGCTACTGCAGGGCAACCAGGTGGGCGGCACTGGGTGAGTCCAGGGACCGCTTCGTCTGGTGTCAGCATCCCAATGTGTTGCGGCTTATCGCTTGCAGGGCAACCGGGCGGGCGGCGCTGAGTGAGTCCATGGACCACTTGGTATAACAGGACTGCTGGTGGTCAACCCTGTTCTTTAAACGCCGCAGCTTTCCATTTGGCAGGGCAGCCTGTGCAGGCAGCTCCAGGCGGGCGGGCAGAGAAAGGCTTCGGGTGATGTGCTGCCTGTGATATGTGAAAGAAGTCTCAACTCTTGACGCGTTTCTCGACCATTCTAGACTGGTCGTTTCTTCAGAGGAATGAATGGTCACTTCCTTTCCTATCTCTATTCTTAGAGGCAGATATCCAATGTATTCATTAGTACAAACACCTGGGGTTATCACCTATTAGGCTGTGTGATCAACGTGTGTAGAAAACATTCAAGTTTATGCTATTCACATTTATAACAACATAGTTTATCATAATAATAACATTTTGCAATATTAGGCACATCAAATAAATTCAATTAGTTATATTATATTGTAATTATATCTGGTGCTGCACTGCAGGGGGGGTCTATTTGGTACATGATGGTAGCGGTATGTGTCAGCAGGGCCGTAACTAGGTGTGTGCTGAGCGTGCTCAGCCCACAGCGCATAGGTACCAGCACCAATTTTCTTTCTGGCACAGGGCACCAAAATGTCTAGTTATGGCTCTGCATAGTGCCCAATGTGCCCAATGTGCTCTGAACCTGCTCTTGCACATGTGAAAATTGTGATGCCACAAAGAGGGTTCCAGGATCAGGAAACTGAGCACCGGCAGCTCTCCTGTATCCAGGGTGCTGTTCCTCCAATTTCAGGGTGCAACCTGCGGTGCGACAGTCCCACTCCAACTGGCGCCCTGAGTGTCTGCATCGCTTGCTCGCATACAACTAGTTACAACTTTGGCTTGTTCAAACAACTTTAATTACTTTCCCAAATCTGCCTAATTGTCACTTTACCAATTACAAAATAACTGTGTTTGTATGTGTTTCATTTTCTTAACTATGGAAGCCTGCAGTGAGTAATACGTAATTGGTTTTGCTGAATAAACAGAGCCGCTGCTGCGGGATCCCTGAAATGGACATAGAGTCTAATTAACCCTAAATACAGTCCTAAAATATTGTGTTAAGACTAGAGATGAGCGGGTTCGGTTCCTCGGAATCCGAACCCGCCCGAACTTCATGTTTTTTTTCACGGGTCCGAGCGACTCGGATCTTCCCGCCTTGCTCGGTTAACCCGAGCGCGCCCGAACGTCATCATGACACTGTCGGATTCTCGCGAGGCTCGGATTCTATCGCGAGACTCGGATTCTATATAAGGAGCCGCGCGTCGCCGCCATTTTCACACGTGCATTGAGATTCATAGGGAGAGGACGTGGCTGGCGTCCTCTCCATTTAGATTAGAAGAGAGAGAGTGAGATTGATTTTAAACAGAGACACTTGATTTACTGGAGCTTAGGAGTACTGTAGAGAGTGCAGAGTTTAGTAGTGACTGACCACAGTGACCACCAGACAGTGCAGTTTTATTTAATATAATCCGTTCTCTGCCTGAAAAAAACGATACACAGTGACTCAGTCACATACCATATCTGTGTGCACTGCTCAGCCCAGTGTGCTGCATCATCTATGTATATATCTGACTGTGCTCACACAGCTTATAATTGTGGGGGACACTGGGGAGCAGTGCCAGTTATAGGTTATAGCAGGAGCCAGGAGTACATATTATTAAAATTAAACAGTGCACACTTTTGCTGCAGGAGTGCCACTGCCAGTGTGACTGACCAGTGACCTGACCACACTGACCACCAGTATAGTTAGTAGTATACTATATTGTGATTGCCTGAAAAAGTTAAACACTCATCGTGTGACTTGTGTGGTGTTTTTTTTTTTATTCTATAAAAAACTCATTCTGCTGACAGACAGTGTCCAGCAGGTCCGTCATTATATAATATATACCTGTCCGGCTGCAGTAGTGATATATATATATTTTTTATATCATTATTTATCATCCAGTCGCAGCAGACACAGTACGGTAGTTCACGGCTGTAGCTACCTCTGTGTCGGCACTCGGCAGTCCATCCATAATTGTATACCACCTACCCGTGGTTTTTTTTTCTTTCTTCTTTATACATACATACTACATCTCATTATCAACCAGTCTATATTAGCAGCAGACACAGTACAGTAGTCCACGGCTGTAGCTTCCTCTGTGTCGGCACTCGGCAGTCCGTCCATAATTGTATACCACCTACCCGTGGTTTTTTTTTCTTTCTTCTTTATACATACATACTACATCTCTTTATCAACCAGTCTATATTAGCAGCAGACACAGTACAGTAGTCCACGGCTGTAGCTACCTCTGTGTCGGCACTCGGCAGTCCATCCATAATTGTATACCACCTACCCGTGGTTTTTTTTTCTTTCTTCTTTATACATACATACTACATCTCATTATCAACCAGTCTATATTAGCAGCAGACACAGTACAGTACGGTAGTCCACGGCTGTAGCTACCTCTGTGTCGGCACTCGGCAGTCCGTCCATAATTGTATACCACCTACCCGTGGTTTTTTTTTCTTTCTTCTTTATACATACATACTACATCTCTTTATCAACCAGTCTATATTAGCAGCAGACACAGTACAGTAGTCCACGGCTGTAGCTACCTCTGTGTCGGCACTCGGCAGTCCATCCATAATTGTATACCACCTACCCGTGGTTTTTTTTTCTTTCTTCTTTATACATACATACTACATCTCTTTATCAACCAGTCTATATTAGCAGCAGACACAGTACAGTAGTCCACGGCTGTAGTTACCTCTGTGTCGGCACTCGGCAGTCCATCCATAATTGTATACCACCTACCCGTGGTTTTTTTTTCTTTCTTCTTTATACATACATACTACATCTCTTTATTAACCAGTCTATATTAGCAGCAGACACAGTACAGTAGTCCACGGCTGTAGCTACCTCTGTGTCGGCACTCGGCAGTCCATCCATAATTGTATACTAGTATCCATCCATCTCCATTGTTTACCTGAGGTGCCTTTTAGTTGTGCCTATTAAAATATGGAGAACAAAAATGTTGAGGTTCCAAAATTAGGGAAAGATCAAGATCCACTTCCACCTCGTGCTGAAGCTGCTGCCACTAGTCATGGCCGAGACGATGAAATGCCAGCAACGTCGTCTGCCAAGGCCGATGCCCAATGTCATAGTACAGAGCATGTCAAATCCAAAACACCAAATATCAGTAAAAAAAGGACTCCAAAACCTAAAATAAAATTGTTGGAGGAGAAGCGTAAACTTGCCAATATGCCATTTACCACACGGAGTGGCAAGGAACGGCTGAGGCCCTGGCCTATGTTCATGGCTAGTGGTTCAGCTTCACATGAGGATGGAAGCACTCAGCCTCTCGCTAGAAAAATGAAAAGACTCAAGCTGGCAAAAGCAGTAGCACCGCAAAGAACTGTGCGTTCTTCGAAATCCCAAATCCACAAGGAGAGTCCGACTCCAATTGTGTCGGTTGCGATGCCTGACCTTCCCAACACTGGACGTGAAGAGCATGCGCCTTCCACCATTTGCACGCCCCCTGCAAGTGATGGAAGGAGCACCCGCAGTCCAGTTCCTGATAGTCAGATTGAAGATGTCAGTGTTGAAGTACACCAGGATGAGGAGGATATGGGTGTTGCTGGCGCTGGGGAGGAAATTGACCAGGAGGATTCTGATGGTGAGGTGGTTTGTTTAAGTCAGGCACCCGGGGAGACACCTGTTGTCCGTGGGAGGAATATGGCCGTTGACATGCCAGGTGAAAATACCAAAAAAATCAGCTCTTCGGTGTGGAAGTATTTCACCAGAAATGCGGACAACAGGTGTCAAGCCGTGTGTTCCCTTTGTCAAGCTGTAATAAGTAGGGGTAAGGACGTTAACCACCTCGGAACATCCTCCCTTATACGTCACCTGCAGCGCATTCATAATAAGTCAGTGACAAGTTCAAAAACTTGGGCCGACAGCGGAAGCAGTCCACTGACCAGTAAATCCCTTCCTCTTGTAACCAAGCTCACGCAAACCACCCCACCAACTCCCTCAGTGTCAATTTCCTCCTTCCCCAGGAATGCCAATAGTCCTGCAGGCCATGTCACTGGCAATTCTGATGATTCCTCTCCTGCCTGGGATTCCTCCGATGCATCCTTGCGTGTAACGCCTACTGCTGCTGGCGCTGCTGTTGTTGCTGCTGGGAGTCGATGGTCATCCCAGAGGGGAAGTCGTAAGACCACTTGTACTACTTCCACCAAGCAATTGACTGTCCAACAGTCCTTTGCGAGGAAGATGAAATATCACAGCAGTCATCCTACTGCAAAGCGGATAACTGAGGCCTTGACATCCTGGGTGGTGAGAAACGTGGTTCCGGTATCCATCATTACTGCAGAGCCAACTAGAGACTTGTTGGAGGTACTGTGTCCCCGGTACCAAATACCATCTAGGTTCCATTTCTCTAGGCAGGCGATACCGAAAATGTACACAGACCTCAGAAAAAGAGTCACCAGTGTCCTAAAAAATGCAGCTGTACCCAATGTCCACTTAACCACGGACATGTGGACAAGTGGAGCAGGGCAGGGTCAGGACTATATGACTGTGACAGCCCACTGGGTAGATGTATGGACTCCCGCCGCAAGAACAGCAGCGGCGGCACCAGTAGCAGCATCTCGCAAACGCCAACTCTTTCCTAGGCAGGCTACGCTTTGTATCACCGGTTTCCAGAATACGCACACAGCTGAAAACCTCTTACGGCAACTGAGGAAGATCATCGCGGAATGGCTTACCCCAATTGGACTCTCCTGTGGATTTGTGGCATCGGACAACGCCAGCAATATTGTGTGTGCATTAAATCTGGGCAAATTCCAGCACGTCCCATGTTTTGCACATACCTTGAATTTGGTGGTGCAGAATTTTTTAAAAAACGACAGGGGCGTGCAAGAGATGCTGTCGGTGGCCAGAAGAATTGCGGGACACTTTCGGCGTACAGGCACCACGTACAGAAAACTGGAGCACCACCAAAAACTACTGAACCTGCCCTGCCATCATCTGAAGCAAGAAGTGGTAACGAGGTGGAATTCAACCCTCTATATGCTTCAGAGGTTGGAGGAGCAGCAAAAGGCCATTCAAGCCTATACAATTGAGCACGATATAGGAGGTGGAATGCACCTGTCTCAAGCGCAGTGGAGAATGATTTCAACGTTGTGCAAGGTTCTGATGCCCTTTGAACTTGCCACACGTGAAGTCAGTTCAGACACTGCCAGCCTGAGTCAGGTCATTCCCCTCATCAGGCTTTTGCAGAAGAAGCTGGAGACATTGAAGGAGGAGCTAACACGGAGCGATTCCGCTAGGCATGTGGGACTTGTGGATGGAGCCCTTAATTCGCTTAACAAGGATTCACGGGTGGTCAATCTGTTGAAATCAGAGCACTACATTTTGGCCACCGTGCTCGATCCTAGATTTAAAGCCTACCTTGGATCTCTCTTTCCGGCAGACACAAGTCTGCTGGGGTTGAAAGACCTGCTGGTGAGAAAATTGTCAAGTCAAGCGGAACGCGACCTGTCAACAACATCTCCTCCTTCACATTCTCCCGCAACTGGGGGTGCGAGGAAAAGGCTCAGAATTCCGAGCCCACCCGCTGGCGGTGATGCAGGGCAGTCTGGAGCGACTGCTGATGCTGACATCTGGTCCGGACTGAAGGACCTGACAACGATTACGGACATGTCGTCTACTGTCACTGCATATGATTCTCTCACCATTGAAAGAATGGTGGAGGATTATATGAGTGACCGCATCCAAGTAGGCACGTCACACAGTCCGTACTTATACTGGCAGGAAAAAGAGGAAATTTGGAGGCCCTTGCACAAACTGGCTTTATTCTACCTAAGTTGCCCTCCCACAAGTGTGTACTCCGAAAGAGTGTTTAGTGCCGCCGCTCACCTAGTCAGCAATCGGCGTACGAGGTTACATCCAGAAAATGTGGAGAAGATGATGTTCATTAAAATGAATTATAATCAATTCCTCCGTGGAGACATTCACCAGCAGCAATTGCCTCCACAAAGTACACAGGGTGCTGAGATGGTGGATTCCAGTGGGGACGAATTGATAATCTGTGAGGAGGGGGATGTACACGGTGATATATCGGAGGATGATGATGAGGTGGACATCTTGCCTCTGTAGAGCCAGTTTGTGCAAGGAGAGATTAATTGCTTCTTTTTTTGGGGGGGGTCCGAACCAACCCGTCATATCAGTCACAGTCGTGTGGCAGACCCTGTCACTGAAATGATGGGTTGGTTAAAGTGTGCATGTCCTGTTTATACAACATAAGGGTGGGTGGGAGGGCCCAAGGACAATTCCATCTTGCACCTCTTTTTTCTTTTCTTTTTCTTTGCGTCATGTGCTGTTTGGGGAGGGTTTTTTGGAAGGGCCATCCTGCGTGACACTGCAGTGCCACTCCTAGATGGGCACGGTGTTTGTGTCGGCCACTAGGGTCGCTTATCTTACTCACACAGCTACCTCATTGCGCCTCTTTTTTTCTTTGCGTCATGTGCTGTTTGGGGAGGGTTTTTTGGAAGGGCCATCCTGCGTGACACTGCAGTGCCACTCCTAGATGGGCACGGTGTTTGTGTCGGCCACTAGGGTCGCTTAGCTTAGTCATCCAGCGACCTAGGTGCAAATTTTAGGACTAAAAATAATATTGTGAGGTGTGAGGTATTCAGAATAGACTGAAAATGAGTGGAAATTATGGTTTTTGAGGTTAATAATACTTTGGGATCAAAATGACCCCCAAATTCTATGATTTAAGCTGTTTTTTAGGGTTTTTTGAAAAAAAACACCCGAATCCAAAACACACCCGAATCCGACAAAAAAAATTCGGTGAGGTTTTGCCAAAACGCGGTCGAACCCAAAACACGGCCGCGGAACCGAACCCAAAACCAAAACACAAAACCCCGAAAAATTTCAGGCGCTCATCTCTAGTTAAGACTAGTTCTTATATTTAAAGAGACATAAAATACACACATACCTGTTAAGTTGTAGCTTATAGCATGATTATTACATGGAATATTTGTGACATGTCACAATGCATCAGGCCTGCCTTGAAGAATGTAATTTCACGGGCTAATGCACTTAATTCCCTTATGTGGAATATCTGTTATTTAAGCCCCTCGTGGGCACAAAGTAGACGCACAAATAATCTAAATGAAATGTAAGCTTGTTATAGACCTGATATTAGCGAAATGCTGTTTCTCAACAGTTTTCCTCTTCAAATTGTATAATATATCAATTATACATATTTATATTATTTATAAGTACAGTATGGTATAAATACATGTTTTATTGTAGCGGGAATATGTCACTGTAATGAGTGTTTTTTGTTTTATTATGGGAAATGAAACAGTTCATAAAAATTTCCCAAAAATGGTGCTATGATGTTAATTTGTCTAGCAACATGCAACAGGTTATATAATAGGAAAACTATCATGCCAAGTGTTGCACATCAGGGGCCGGATGTAATGGTTTGCGAGGTGGCCGGAGCTTCGAGACTCCGGCCATACTTGTACTTTTATTTAAAGCAGCAAACGTTTACAAGGCAAAACCAACCAGGTTTTGGAACCTATAAAGAATCATAGGGTTCATTTATAGATTGCTCTAATTTCATTTCAAAATGAAGGAAACCCTATCTTCAACCCATCCGTGTGAGAAACTGAATCATAATGAAGCAGTTTTGAACAAAAGGACCATCTACTTCATCCAGGTTGAAAGGTGAAAGACCATGCCAAACCATGATGATGACCTAGATTGGAGGCAGGAAGAATTGCTTTACACATGCTCCAGGACACCAGAACTACATAATTTATTGCTTGCTAGGAACAATTTATTCATAAGTTACCTAATCATTCCTATTCATACACCTTAATACAAATTTAAACTAAAGAAATCATCTTAAAGAAAATGATTCTATCTAAATACAATGTTGTGCTACAGTAATTGCTCAATGAGAAATGATTCACTTTTAAGCAAATTTATTGTTCTTAAAAAAAACCCCATTGTTATATATTCTTTATATAATAATTATATTAATTTAGACTTGTATGCCAAATCCATTATTTAACATAAGTAAATGGCATTAATATCTAGAGGGTGCCTGTAGCTAGGTTCAGCAGTGAATAGTTAGCATACGCTTAATCATTGGGGGATTTTAAGATTAAAAACTGGCTTTTGCTTGTTTAAGTACAAGACACCGCAGGAATGTGTGAAGTTGAGATCGTAGCTTAAGAACATACTAAAAATGGAAAATAAATGGAGATCTAATGATGCTCTACAGAAATGCTCGTTCCGGTGTTATCTGAGTAAATGGGGTAATTTATCAGCCTTAAAAACATAAACAAAGAATAGCCATGTGCAAATACAGCTTGCTGGCCAACAATCCCATACTCCTGGGTTTCCCAAACTCAGTCTTCAAGGTATGTCAACAGTCCAGGTTTAAAGGATATCCCTGCTTGTTCACAGGTTGTATAATCAGGCGGAGGTACTAATTAAGGGGGTAATTCAGACCTGATCGTAGCAGCAAATTTGTTAGCAGCTGGGCAAAACCATGTGCACTGCGGGTGGTATTCATGTGACCGCCGGTCAGCTGACCGACCATCACATGACCTCCTCCGGGAGCCCGACGGCTCACTATCCCGATGGTCGGCATGCCGACCAACAGGGACTATTTCCACTCGTGGGTGTCCACGACACCCATAGAGTGGGAATAGAATCCGTGGCGAACCGCAGGTCGCCACCGAGCCCGCAGCGTAGCGAGTGCAGTGAGCCCGCAAGGGGCTTGCTGCACTCGCCCCTCCCCGCCGGGATCCCGGCGTCGGTATGCTGCCGGGATCCCGGCGTCGGTAAGGTGACCGGCGGTCAGGAGACCGCCGGTCACCAGTACTACACCCTGCACTGCAGGGGGGCAGATATAACATGTGCAGGGAGAGTTAGATTTGGGTGAGGTGTGTTCAAACTGAAATCTAAATTGCAGTGTAGAAATAAAGCAGGCAATATTTACCCTGCACAGAAACAACATAACCCACCCAATCACATGTTATATCTGCCCCCCCCTGCAGTGCACATGGTTTTTGCCCAAGTGCTAACAAATTTACTACTACGATCAGGTCTAAATTACCCCATAAGTCACCTGTGCTTATCATAGACATCCGTAAACTTGGACTGTCTGGTTTGCTTGAAGACCAACTTTGGGAAGGCCATACACTAAAGCACGTCCGCTTTCTGATGGTTGGTGTTTGTCCGCACAGATGGTTTGCCTGGCATGTTATTGGTTTGCGATAGGAATGTGCATGATATCAAGGATACAAGCACGCCCAGTGGCTGAAGGGTGTAATACCACAACTGCTCCAACTACTTCAACTATTCACTTACACTTTCGATACCACACTTCTAAATGTCCACTTTGATCACTGGGTATACTTAATGCTAGTCCATCCTGTCCATGGATCTATAGCAACCCTGTTTGCTGAAACTGTAGATAGTTCCATTCCCCTAACCATCGCCCATGGCAGGAGGAGGAAATTGTTTTTGTCCCTGGAGGTGGAGAATAAGTACTATATAGAAATCCATAAACACGTTTAGTTCACATTAATGCTATATGCAAACGTCATTAATAACCATTTTAAGTGTATATGTACAAATTTATATCAAAACTAGGAATCCGGTCAGGATCCCAGCAGTCGGAATATTGACGCTGGATCCTATACCTCCCTACATTTACCTCTTACTGTAAAACAAAAGACTTTCTTATAACTGTGAATGTATTGGGGTCTCATCACAGCTGGGGTGTTTCATCTCTGAGTCAGGGCACTTATACTATTATCACATGACCTGAGGAACACCAGGTTTTTTAAGGGTACCTGAAAACATTATTTAATGTTCCTCTGGCAGCAAAATGTGTGTATGATCTAATAAGATTATTAATCACATACTTGTTTTCGATGTGTGCTCAATTTGCTAGGCACTTTCCATTTTATTGTCTTTATGTATGTAAGTAAACGACAATGGCCCTCATTCCGAGTTGATCGGTCGCAAGGCGAATTTAGCAGAGTTACACACGCTAAGCCGCCGCCTACTGGGAGTGAATCTTAGCTTCTTAAAATTGCGACCGATGTATTCGCAATATTGCGATTACTAACTACTTAGCAGTTTCAGAGTAGCTCCAGACTTACTCTGCCTGTGCGATCAGTTCAGTGCTTGTCGTTCCTGGTTGACGTCACAAACACACCCAGCGTTCGCCCAGGCACTCCCACCGTTTCCCCGGCCACTCCTGCGTTTTTTCCGGAAACGGTAGCGTTTTCAGCCACACGCCCCTGAAACGCCGTGTTTCCGCCCAGTAACACCCATTTCCTGTCAATCACATTACGATCGCCGGAGCGAAGAAAAAGCCGTGAGTAAAATTACTTTCTTCATAGTAAAGTTACTTGGCGCAGTCGCAGTGCGAACATTGCGCATGCGTACTAAGCGGATTTTCACTGCGATGCGATGAAAAATACCGAGCGAACAACTCGGAATGAGGGCCAATAATTGTTCACTAGCAAAAAATATTAGTGATTAGGTTTTTTTTTTTTTAATTTAGAGGTGCGAGTTTTCTGAGAAATGTTTCTGCAACTATGATTACTATTTATTATGAGAAGATGACAGTAACTCTGGCTTGGAAAATTGTAATATTCACATACAAAGTATACATACTGAATACTTTCCTCTCTCCGTTTAACTTCTAAAATATAATGGAGAACAATCAAGGATTATATTTAGAGAATGGATTAAAAAACTGCTTCTGTCATTGCTATGACATACTGTATATTGTTGTGGTGGACTAAATTTAGCTTGCTGTATTTAAAGAACCATTAACTCC
The DNA here is from genome assembly GCF_028390025.1 of Pseudophryne corroboree. Taxonomy (NCBI): domain Eukaryota; kingdom Metazoa; phylum Chordata; class Amphibia; order Anura; family Myobatrachidae; genus Pseudophryne; species Pseudophryne corroboree. The sequence goes on along the minus strand of NC_086447.1, from coordinate 776,160,433 downwards.
AAAATGTAATTTTCAGTTTTGAACCAATGATGTAAAATCCATTGTTTAGTGTTGACCTAATATTTCTCTGCAGCTCTGATAAGAAGTTCCCTTTTATTTACATACAGATAGAACTATTACTACTTTTTAGAACAGTGATCTGGAGTCAACAGGCAGAGACTGCAGTAATTCGAGCTGCTGTGACATAACTGTGACATAACTGGCTCTGCCTCGTGTACAAATGAACCAACCTACACTAAGTATTTTTATAGAACAGTCTACAAGCTTCATAGATATTTACTGGGAAAGGTATATATAACAAGTATATATATATGGGCGCTGTGATGAGTGTGTTTTCCCTAGCAGCTGTAAAAATAGGGGTAGTCAAACCCTTGGATAGCAAGAAGAAAGGAAAAATATATATATACAGCGCTGCTTGACACGATAGAGTCTGTAAATGGGTAATTTATTAAATATAAAAGATATTTTTAGTTAATAAAATTTTTTTTTTAAAATACAAATACTTTAATACAATTAAAACTTAATATGTCTCATAAAAGACTACGGGTGGACTTGAAAATCTGTTCATGCCGCCATTCAAAGTGATTTGAACAAACACCAATATAAGCACAGTCATAATAATGGACCAGATTGAACAACTTCATCCAATTGGATGTATTTACCAAGTCTGTGTTCCGTTTAAAGTGGATCCCGTTAGATGTAAGTCCGTATGGCAACGGTGATGTAGTTGGGGTCCTGGTTCACAGTTCACTTGGAACTCCGTGTTCCGCTAGGTGGATCCTCTACAGATGTTACAGGCAATGGCAATGCCAATAGGGGTCCTGGTTCACGGAGACGGAAGCTGAGGTCCTGACTGCAAATAGTGGTGTGGTGGAGATGCTGGTCGGCTTGTGTCCACACAGGTCTTTGCCTAACGCGTTTCGCTGCTCCAGGCAGCTTTGTCAAAGGTATTGTGGCATTGAGACTGATCACCCTTTTATAGGGGAAGTGATGTCATCATTGGAGACAGCTGATATTCAGTTATTAATCTAAACATGATACTAAAAATAATAAAAATGATACAGAAAACGGTCTAATGTGTGGTGTTTATCATAAGACATTATTTCAATTTTATGTTTACTAAAAACGAAGCTGGAAACGAGAAAATTAGCTGGTTAGAATATTTAATTATTTATATCAGTTCCGATCATGTGATTATAGATCGAAAACAGACCAATAGAAAATTGTTTGCGGATCATGTGGGACTATCACATGATCTTTTAACTGAAAGACGTTTGTCTCGGATACTCTTTTGCCGGGTAGTGTATTTGTTCTTGGAACGCATGATGTTCCGGTCACGTGGTCGGACATTTGTCGGTCACGTGACACGGTCTCGCGTTATGATGATGCTGCACGTGGTTTGTAAGTAATTTCAGCTAGTGAAAGATTTGTGTAGAAAAGTCCGTGTCACGTGGTCGGACTGTCGCCGGTCATGTGACTGGGTAAAACAGTTTCTGAAGTTAATAAAGTTTTTGTATTGAAGGCATAGATGTCATGTGGTCTGACTCTCGTTAGTCACGTGACCTACTACATCATTTCTGAATGGCCAATAAGAATCCATTCTTAGAAGTTTGTTAAACATAAACTAAATCGGTTGCTAGGCAACCGCTATATAGTGCTGACTAATAGAGATCCGTTCTTTAAAGCCTGTTGACTGTATTGGTTGCTATGCAACCTCTAATTACGGATTATAACCGTGATGTTACTTAAAACTAGATTTAGTTGCAATTATTAATAGGCTGGTTACATTTAATTATAAGTCTTTAGAAGACACAAATGCGACACGGGAATATCTAGGAACACGCAGAAAGCACATAGTTTCATATATTGAAGTCTGATAATAAGACACTAAGCGAAATTAATATTGAGTTGTATAACCAAATAATTGAATTTATATTAATAAATATTAGTAAATATTCGTTAGTATACTCTTTATATTCTTATTTATATTTTTTTATTTATATATTTTCTTATATTAATGTCTTTATTTCTATTATTATTTTTATTAATATTATTTTTATTATTGTTGTTATTAGCATTATCAAATTAATTATCTTCCTATTATGATTAGATTTTAAATTTGATCCACATCAGATAATAAACAAATTTAATAATAAATGATAGAACCTATATCATGAATACCAAATGATTCAGTACATGACATGTACTTCTCATTCATATATAAACGTTATATTACCGATGTAGATATTAAGTAGCGCAGAGATGAGAATGAATTGGTGTATTATGTGTTTAATTTTACACCAATTCATTCTAATCATAATAGGAAGATAATTAATTTGATAATGCTAATAACAACAATAATAAAAATAATATTAATAAAAATAATAATAGAAATAAAGACATTAATATAAGAAAATATATAAATAAAAAAATCTAAATAAGAATATAAAGAGTATACTAACGAATATTTACTAATATTTATTAATATAAATTCAATTATTTGGTTATACAACTCAATATTAATTTCGCTTAGTGTCTTATTATCAGACTTCAATATATGAAACTATGTGCTTTCTGCGTGTTCCTAGATATTCCCGTGTCGCATTTGTGTCTTCTAAAGACTTATAATTAAATGTAACCAGCCTATTAATAATTGCAACTAAATCTAGTTTTAAGTAACATCACGGTTATAATCCGTAATTAGAGGTTGCATAGCAACCAATACAGTCAACAGGCTTTAAAGAACGGATCTCTATTAGTCAGCACTATATAGCGGTTGCCTAGCAACCGATTTAGTTTATGTTTAACAAACTTCTAAGAATGGATTCTTATTGGCCATTCAGAAATGATGTAGTAGGTCACGTGACTAACGAGAGTCAGACCACATGACATCTATGCCTTCAATACAAAAACTTTATTAACTTCAGAAACTGTTTTACCCAGTCACATGACCGGCGACAGTCCGACCACGTGACACGGACTTTTCTACACAAATCTTTCACTAGCTGAAATTACTTACAAACCACGTGCAGCATCATCATAACGCGAGACCGTGTCACGTGACCGACAAATGTCCGACCACGTGACCGGAACATCATGCGTTCCAAGAACAAATACACTACCCGGCAAAAGAGTATCCGAGACAAACGTCTTTCAGTTAAAAGATCATGTGATAGTCCCACATGATCCGCAAACAATTTTCTATTGGTCTGTTTTCGATCTATAATCACATGATCGGAACTGATATAAATAATTAAATATTCTAACCAGCTAATTTTCTCGTTTCCAGCTTCGTTTTTAGTAAACATAAAATTGAAATAATGTCTTATGATAAACACCACACATTAGACCGTTTTCTGTATCATTTTTATTATTTTTAGTATCATGTTTAGATTAATAACTGAATATCAGCTGTCTCCAATGATGACATCACTTCCCCTATAAAAGGGTGATCAGTCTCAATGCCACAATACCTTTGACAAAGCTGCCTGGAGCAGCGAAACGCGTTAGGCAAAGACCTGTGTGGACACAAGCCGACCAGCATCTCCACCACACCACTATTTGCAGTCAGGACCTCAGCTTCCGTCTCCGTGAACCAGGACCCCTATTGGCATTGCCATTGCCTGTAACATCTGTAGAGGATCCACCTAGCGGAACACGGAGTTCCAAGTGAACTGTGAACCAGGACCCCAACTACATCACCGTTGCCATACGGACTTACATCTAACGGGATCCACTTTAAACGGAACACAGACTTGGTAAATACATCCAATTGGATGAAGTTGTTCAATCTGGTCCATTATTATGACTGTGCTTATATTGGTGTTTGTTCAAATCACTTTGAATGGCGGCATGAACAGATTTTCAAGTCCACCCGTAGTCTTTTATGAGACATATTAAGTTTTAATTGTATTAAAGTATTTGTATTTTAAAAAAAAATTTTTATTAACTAAAAATATCTTTTATATTTAATAAATTACCCATTTACAGACTCTATCGTGTCAAGCAGCGCTGTATATATATATAGATATTTACTGCCTGCTTTGTAAAGAGGCATCTCCCCCCAGATGTCAGTGGCTGGCTGAGCAGCAGGGCAGAATACCAACTGCTTCCCTGGCCACTATGTAGCTGTTTCGGGCCGCAGGCTGTACTTGTAATTAGCTTGCAGCTGGGAGGCATGCAAAGTATACTTCCAGACGCTCTGATCCTCTGGCACCCGCTCAGTGTGTTCTTAGAGGAGTTTTGGGGCTAGTGAAAAAATGAGGTCAAGGTCACAAGATCTACACAGCTGCTGCAGTAAGGGATTAGTGGGGCCAGCCCCTCCACTGAGACCAACCACCAATGAGGTGGGCTTTTTGCTCTGCTTCTGGACTTTCCTCTTAATTTATGATTGCCATCACCTGTGCTGAAACAGTTTCTTATGGATTAACCTGTTCAACACAGGTGCCGGCAATCATACATTAAGAAAAAAGTCCAGAAGCAGAGTATTTTGTCCCTCCTGGAGAGGGTCATGTTGGGATGTATGCACTGTCCTAGAAGATACTGGGGTCCACATTAGTACCATGGGTTATAGGCGGGTCCACTAGGAGCCTTGGGCACTTTAAGAAATCAATAGTGTGCACTGGATCCTCCCTCTATGTCCCTCCTACCAGAATCAGTTTAGAAAATGTGCCCGGAGGAGCCGGTCATGCTTAGGGAAGCTCCTGAAGAGTTTTCTGCATTTATTTTCGGTTTGTTGTTTTCAGGCAGGTCTGGCTGGCACCAGACTGCCTGCTTCGTGGGACTTAGGGGGGAGAACGACCCAACTTCCTAAAGAGTTAATGGTCCCATTTCTCCACTGACAGGACACAGAGCTCCTGAGGGAGTCATTTGCAAGCCCCACCACGGTGAGCGTACCCTCCTGCAGCACGCCGCCACCCCTAACAGAGACAGAAGATAGAAGACTAGTGAGTACAGCGCCGGCGTCCCGGTTAGCGGGTCGCCGGCGGGAATGGCGGCACAAGGGTAGGAGCGCTGCTCTGAGTGCAGGCTGTGCTCCAGGGGTTCAGAGGACATTCACATGCATACCCACACTAGCTATCCTACCTAACAAGGTTTTTAACCCTCTGTTAGGCATAAAAATTACCTCAGGCCAGTATAAAAAAGCTGGAAGCCGAGCGCCATTACGGGGGCGGGGCTTCACTATGAACGGATCCAGCAGCTCACCAGCGCCATTTTCCCTCTGCAGATTACACTGACAGGAATCACAGCAGCTCCTCCACAAAGACTCCACGTTTCCTCAGCGGTACCAGGGGGTCTTAGAAGGGAAGGGGGGGGGGAGTGTTGTAGTATACTAAGCCCTATTAAGGGACTTAGTGTGGCGACCCAGCTAAGTTTTACTTGGCTACAAGGGCACTGTGTGGCTTGCTCCAATTTCTGTGTCTCCCTGAGGGCTTTGTGTGGGTTAAACTGTGTTTCTACCTTCTGTTTATGGGTGTTTGTGTGTGTGTGTGTGTGTGTGTGTGTGTGTGTGTGTGTCCCTTCACGTTTCCATGTCCATGGACTGTGTTTCATGCACAGCTGAGTGTCTTTCCTCCCCCAGAGACTCACTACCCCGTACTCAGGATAGTACACATTCTCAGTCTAGTGGGGCAGAACCCCCATGGTTAGATTCCATTAAAGGGATGATATCTAATATTTCTACTAAATTATCCCATAATGAGAAAGAGACGCAAAGACAGTCTATGGATGACCTGATGAATAGAGATTCAGTTTCCATACCATCGTCTCAAACCCCCGCTATTTGCCCACAAAAGCGTACTCTGGCCCAGCTCATGCAGGATGATATACATCAGATCCTGAGGAGGGTGAAGTTTCTGAAAGAAACTTGGGCTAACCCAGACAAAAAATTTCAGAACCCTAAAAGATTAATTATATCCTTCCCCTTTCCTCTGGAAGATAGAAAGAAATGGTAAAACTCGCCGATTGTGGACGCATCGGTATCTAGGTTGTCGCGTGAGATAGTCTTACCTGTTCCTGGGGCAGCATCCTTAAAGGACACAGCTGACCGCAAGATTGAGAACACTCTCAAATCGTTATACACTGCTGCTGGGGTGGCCCAGAGACCCACTATTGCTTGCGCATGGATCACTAAAGCCATTGCAAAGTGGTCAGGTAACCTAATTAACGGATTGGACACCTTACCCAGGGGGGAGATAGTTTTAAACCTGCAGCATATTCAAGACTCTGCTTACTTTATGGTGGAGGCCATAGAGGAAATTGGTTTGCTCAACGCACGCACCACTGCCAGGGCAGTGTCAGCACGCAGGGGCTTGTGGCTACGCCAGTGGACTGCGGATGCGGATTCCAGGAAAGGCGTGGAAAACCTACCATTCACAGGTGAGGCCCTTTTCGGAGATTAACTGGATAAGTGGATATCCAAGGCTACGGCGAGTAAGTCTACGTACCTTCCTTCCGCAGCACCCCCAGCTAGGAAGACCTATTCTGCTCCAACTCTGCAGTCCTTTCGGACAGCGAAATTCAAAGGTAAATCCAAAGGTTCTTCTACAGCCTTCAAAGGAAATAGAGAAAACCAGCAGCTGCAGGTTCTCAGGAACAGACCACCAGGTCTGCGTCCTCAAAGCCTTCAGCATGACGGTGGTCCACACTGCCTGGAAGACAGGCAGGTGGGAGCTCGGTTACGTTATTTCAGTCACGTTTGGGCAACATCTTGCCAGGATCCCTGGGTCACAGACCATTATCACCCAGGGATACAGACTGGAGTTTCAAGAATTCCCACCTCACAGATTTTTCAATTCAGGCTTACCAGCTTCTCCGGAAGCAAGTATGACTTTACTGGCAGCAATTAAAAAACTGGTACAAACCCAGGTCATTGTTCCAGTTCCACCTCAGCTACAGAACAAAGGTTATTATTCCAACCTGTTTGTGGTACCAAAACCGGATGGTTCTGTAAGACCCATTTTAAACCTCAAGTCACTGAACCCGTATTTACGGGTGTTCAAATTCAAGATGGAGTCTCTGAGAGCGGTGATCTCAGGTCTGGAAGAGGGGGAATTCCTGGTGTCTCTGGACATCAAGGATGCATACCTTCATATTCCGATTTGGCCACCTCATCAGGCTTATCTAAGGTTTGCACTACAGAACTGTCACTACCAGTTTTCAGGCCCTGCCATTTGGCCTCTCCACGGCACCGAGGGTGTTCACAAAAGTAATGGCAGAGATGATGTTTCTCCTCTGCAAGCAGGGAGTGAACATAATACTGTACTTGGACGATCTGCTGATAAAAGCGCCTTCCAGGGAGAGGTTGTTGGACAGCATTGCCCTCTCAACCCGACTAATTCAGGATCACGGATGGATTCTGAACCTACCAAAATCCCACCTGGAACCAAGATGGAGGCTTCAATTCCTGGGGATGATACTGGATATGGAGGAACAGAAGGTATTCCCTCCATTGGAAAAGGCATTGGTAATCCAGTCGATGGTGCGGGATGTTCTTAAACCAGCCCGGATATCGGTGCATCTATGCATTCGCCTTCTGGGGAAGATGGTCGCCTCTTATGAGGCTCTGCAGTACAGAAGTTTTCATACGAGGCCCTTCCAGCTGGATCTGCTGGACAAATGGTCTGGATCGCATCTTCACATGCACCAGAGGATACGTCTGTCGCCAAAAGCCAGGATTTCTCTTCTGTGGTGTCTTCAGACTTCACACCCGACCGAGGGTCAAAGGTTCGGGATTCAAAATTGGATTCTGGTAACCACAGACACAAGCCTCAGAGGTTGGGGAGCAGTCACCCAGGGGGAACAGTTCCAAGGAAAATGGTCATTACAGGAAACCATTCTTCCAATCAAAATTCTGGAACTAAGGGCCATATACAACGCCCTTCTACAGACATCACATCTTCTTCAAGATCATGCCATTCAAGTTCAGTCGGACAATGTGACGGCAGTAACGTACATAAACCGACAGGGCGGAATGGAAAGCAGAGCAGCAATGTCAGAGGTAACAAGAATTCTCCTCTGGGCAGAAAGGCACGCGGTGTCGCTGTCGGCAATCTTCATTCTGGGAGTAGACAACTGGGAAGCGGACTTCCTCAGCAGACACGACCTCCACCCGGGAGAGTGGGGCCTTTACCCGCAGGTGTTCGAGTCCTTAACACGTCGGTGGGTAATTCCACAAATAGATATGATGGCCTCTCGTCTCAACAAAAAGCTAAAGCGGTATTATTCCAGTTTGAGGGACCCACAAGCAGTGGCGGTGGACGCTCTGGTGACTCCATGGGTCTACCAGATGGTTTATGTGTTTCCACCTCTCCCTCTGATCCCAAGAATTCTCAAAACAATAAAAAGTGAAAAGGTTCAAGCAATTCTCATTGCTCCGAATTGGCCAAGAAGGGCCTGGTACGCGGATCTACTGGAGCTGCTCCTAGAGGACCTGTGGCCTCTACCTCTTCGAGAGGATCTTCTGCAACAGGGGGCGTTCGTCTATCAAGACTTACCATGGCTACGTTTGACGGCAAGGAAGATGAGTGTCAAATTTTAGCCCGGAAAGACATTCCAGACAAGGTTATTCCAATCCAAGCCAAGAAAGGGGTGACGTCTAAACATTACCACTGTATTTGGAAAAAATATGTCTTGTGGTGTGAAAACAGGAAATTTCCTGCAGTTGAATTTCAACTGGGACATTTTCTCCTTTTTCTACAGTCGGGTGTTGATGTGGGCCTACGTTTGGGCTCCTTGAAGGTCCAGATTTCGGCCTTACCCATTTTCTTCCAGAAACAATTGGCTTCCCTCCCTGAGTTTCAGACGTTCTTGCAGGGGGTTCTGCACATCCAACCACCCTTTGTGCCTCCCACGGTACCTTGGGATCTTAACGTGGTGTTGCAGTTCCTACAATCGGAATGGTTTGAGCCTTTACAGGAGGTTGACATAAAGTTTATTACGTGGAAGACTGTTACACTGTTGGCCTCAGCTTCTGCAAGGCGTGTGTCGGAACTGGGGGCGTTGTCTCGCAAAAGCCCCTATTTGATTTTTCATGAATATGGAGCTGAACTCAGAACTCATCAGCAATTTCTTCCTAAGGTTACTGACACCTCTGCTACCTCAGAGTCCTTGTTGTGAGGGCTTTGAAGATCTATGTGAAGCGGACAGCTTGTCACAGGAAATCTGACTCGCTGTTTGTTCTCTATGATCCCAAGAAAATTGGGTGTCCTGCTTCACAGCAGTCTATTGCTCACTGGATCAGGCTTACTATCCAGCATGCTTATTCATCGACAGGATTGTCGGTTTCAAAAGTACTAGCCCACTCCACTAGGTCGGTGGGTTCTTCCTGGGCGGCTGCCCGGGGTGTCTCGGCTTTACAGCTCTGCCGAGCAGCTACTTGGTCAGGTTCGAACACGTTTGCTAAGTTCTACAAGTTCGATACTTTGGCCTCTGAGGACCTTCAGTTTGGTAAATCAGTTCTGCAGGAACCTCAGCACTCTCCCACCCAGTTTGTGAGCTTTGGTACATCCCCATGGTACTAATGTGGACCCCAGTATCCTCTAGTACGTAAGAGAAAATAGGATTTTAATTACTTACCGGTAAATCCTTTTCTCGTAGTCCGTAGAGGATACTGAGCGCCCGCCCAGTGCTTCGTTTTTTACTTTGTTAAGTAATGTTGTTGGTTCAGCTGTGGCTGTTCCTGTTCAAGTTTGGTTAGCATGGCTTTCCTCTTGTTTGTGTGTGCTGGTTCGAATCTCACCACTGTTCTATTACAAACTTTCCTCAGGATATGTCCGGCTCCTCGGGCACAGTTTCTAGACTGAGTCTGGTAGGAGGGGCATAGAGGGAGGACCCAGTGCACACTATTGATTTCTTAAAGTGCCCAAGGCTCCTAGTGGACCCGTCTATACCCCATGGTAATAATGTGGACCCCAGTATCCTCTACGGAGTGTGAGAAAATGATTTACCGGTAGGTAATTAAAATCCAATTTTTTCTTTTTTTATTATTTTTATATTTTTTTGGTGTATTATTAGATGGATGACACTGCAGCACTGTGCACATTTTGCACTTTATTAGTATATGAAACTGATAGAGGTGTTTGTGTATAGGACAACACTCCTGTTGGATGTAACCAGTTGTAACCGCGGCTGCTCCGGCTAGGACACATGCTGCCATGGCAATGGGATCAGCGCTTCATATCATGACGCATGCACATACATCAGTCAGTGACATGGCTGGGTCACCGATGCATGATGATGACATCAGTGGATACGACGAGCGAGATGTGGTCGGCAATGCTGGAGGGATAGCTACTTATATAAAGGTATGTTATGTCACAATGTATGTGTTCTTGATAAAAGTCTGCAAGGACTGTAATTTTGAACAAAACACTGCTTGGCTATGTGAATCTTTGCTGTACAAGTACCTTGAGCGCCGCCTTTACCTGTCATTATCTACTGGATACATGAGGGGCCCTAGGATGGCTCAGGGCATGTTATATTGGCTAGTGCTGGCTATATATATATATATATATATATATATATATATATATATATATACACACAATAGTGGCCAAAATTGTGGAAACCTTATGGAGAATGTCTGTTTTTAGGGTTTAATTGCATATAACTGCATTATTTTTAAAGAAAATCATATGAAGGTATCTATCTCTGGACAGATAATTTTATACACAATATAATGCACTGCAATGAATAATCTTTATTACATAAAAAGTTATAGCTAAATAAAGATAGGGAGACTTTGTTATGTAAAGAGAGAGGGGATATCTTCAACTCAAAACTGACCAATAGGAGTGTTTGTTCTGAGAGCCAATCAGGTGTTGTGATGCCACAAAATGGATCCAATAAGGTGTTAGCATGAGTAAGCTCGCATTTGTTTCTACCAGAATTGACAGTAAAACAACTTTTTTAGTTGTTTGATTATCACTAAATTGGTCATTGATTTTTATTCGTTTTTTTACTTTGATTTTCTGCAGTAAGCTGTAAGTTATTTAGGATGACAAGCAAAGTAAAGAGAGTTGACTGGTTACCTAGAAAGAGATACAAAATAATTACTTTATGTGAAGAAGGTAACACTTACAACGAAATTATAAGAAAAGTAGATGACAACATAACTAAAGGAGGAATTTCAAGACTGTGGAATAAGTATCAACAGACTCTGGGGGTAATTCAGACCTGATCGCTAGGCTGCATAATGTGGACCCCAGTATCCTCTACGGAGTGTGAGAAAATGATTTACCGGTAGGTAATTAAAATCCAATTTTTTCTTTTTTTATTATTTTTATATTTTTTTGGTGTATCATTAGATGGATGACACTGCAGCACTGTGCACATTTTGCACTTTATTAGTATATGAAACTGATAGAGGTGTTTGTGTATAGGACAACACTCCTGTTGGATGTAACCAGTTGTAACCGCGGCTGCTCCGGCTAGGACACATGCTGCCATGGCAATGGGATCAGCGCTTCATATCATGACGCATAAGTTATTTAGGATGACAAGCAAAGTAAAGAGAGTTGACTGGTTACCTAGAAAGAGATACAAAATAATTACTTTATGTGAAGAAGGTAACACTTACAACGAAATTATAAGAAAAGTAGATGACAACATAACTAAAGGAGGAATTTCAAGACTGTGGAATAAGTATCAACAGACTCTGGGGGTAATTCAGACCTGATCGCTAGGCTGCATTTTCTCACAGCCTGCGATCAGGTTCGAACTGCGCATGCGTATACACCGCAATGCGCAGGCGCATCACACAGGTATAAATCGGATCACCGTTCAGTGATGGGTTTGTGCAACGGATCCGTTTGCACGGGCGATCGCAAGGAGATTGACAGGAAGAAGGCGTTTCTGGGTGGCAACTGACCGTTTCAGGGAGGGGTTGGAAAAATGCAGGCGTGTCCATGCGTTTCCGTTCCTGACGTCAATTCTGGTCCCAGACAGGCTGATGTGATCGAAGCGGCTGAGTAACTCCTGGGCTGCGCAGAGACTACACAAAATCTGTTTGTGCAGCTCTGCTACACATGCGTTTGCACATTTGCACAGCTAAAATACACTCCCCTGTAGGCGGCGACTATCTGATCGCAGCAGTGCAAAAATCGCTTGCTAGCGATTAGGTCTGAATTAGGCCCTCAGTTCATTCAAAACCAAACTGGTAAAGGTAAGAAAAGATCCACAATATCATGCTGTGATAGAAGAATGAAAAATCTGTGCTTGAGAGATAGAAAAATATCAACTGAGGCAATTCACAATAATTTACGTGAATGTGGTGTAAACATCAGTGCCAGGACTGTTCGACGCAGACTTCAATATTTTGGATTAAACGCCAGAATCCCAAGGAAAAAGTCACTTTTATCTCTCAAACAAAGACAGAAAAGATTCGAATGGGCTAAAATGCATATTAATTGGTCAGAAGAACAATGGAACAGTGTCATCTGGACTGGAGTGACAAAACCAGAATATCCGTATTTGGTAGTGATGGAGTGGAATTGGAGAAGATTTGCTACCTGAGTGCACAACACCTATTGTGAAGCATCCAGTTAGTTTTATACTATGGGGATGCATCAATGGCACTTTAAATAGCAGCAAATACAGTACATCAGTGTCCCGCAGTGGGGAGGGCGGGGCAGTTGGGGGGAGCACAAACTATGCAGAGCAGTGGGTAAGTAGCTGGTGAATAGACGATGTGCGCGTGCACACAGCATCTATACTCAGTGCAGAGAAGTCCTGGGGGCAGCCCAGCATAATGGAGAGTGCTGGGCATGCCCCCACAGTGGCAGAAGTGGGAATGACATGAGGCTCTGCCCCTTACACCTAGGCCCCACCCCTTTTCTGACTTGGGCTCGCTTTTAGCAACCAAAAGTTCCCGACCCACTGGCCATCAATGTTGGCAGTTATGTAATTGCAGCAAAAGACTTCCCAACAAAGGGGGTAATTCCGAGTTGATCGCAGCAGCAAATTTGTTAGCAGTTGGGCAAAACCATGTGCACTGCAGGGAGGGGGGGGGGGGGGGGGCAGATATAACATTTGCAGAGAGAGTTAGATTTGGGTGGGTTATTTTGTTTATGGGCAGGGTAAATACTGACTGCTTTATTTTTACACTGTAATTTAGATTTCAGTTTGAACACACCCCACCCAGATCTAACTCTCTCTGCACATGTTATATCTGCCACACCTGCAGTGCAAATGGTTTTGCCCAACTGCTAACAAATTTGATGCTGCGATCAACTCGGAATTACCCCCAGAGTACTAATGAATATTGTGCAAAACTAAGAAATGTACTTTCACACAGTTCAGTACGTATAACTGTTATCAAAATGTAAAATGTTGTTATAAAGCTTATTGTATCATGTTGTATTATTTTCTAAATTAAAGTGCCATTGTAATGATGTATGCTTTTAGGTATAATACTAAATATATTTGTGCTATTACCTGTTAAACTTAAATATGCACATTATACGAAAGGTTTCCACAATTTTGCCCACTACTGTGTGTATGTATGTGTGTATACATATATATATATATATATATATATATTTTTTTTTTTTATTTTTTTATTTTTTAAATTGTGCAATATTTGATAATTATTATATTTTAATGTTTGGATTTGTTGTTATGTTATTGATGTTTCCTGATTTAGAGTTTTGGTTTATTTGTCTAATTTTTTTGATTATTATTTTGTGGCTATAGTCCCTTTGGGAGCTTTTTTCATGAATGAACAATTAGGGGAACTTTATCTGGTCAGTATCTAATAGCTATATTTATCTTTTGGTTCACATTAGTGTGGATGTACCCTGAATCATGTCACAAGGAGCTAGGTTATTGGATGAACAACTGTTAAATTTAGCGGAGAATGCGCAGGTTAGTTTAACAGACGATGACGCAGAAAAAGTATTGTTTGAACAGGAGGAATTCAGTCATGTACCTGCTGATAGTGCAGTAGACCTTTATTACAAATTGTTAAGATTGAGTAAACGGGAGGTAGATTTAGTCCTCCATGGTCAATTTTTATCTGATTACTACCGACAAAAAAAGATTCTGCGTGGTTTCAGGGTTCATAATATTCCCACCATTGGGCGTACCAACCCTAGTTTTTGTAGTAAATGGTGTGGTGTTTTAAATAAGTGCTCCCTTGATTTAATTCTGTTGGTAGTGGAGGAGGTTGGGAATGAGTTGAAACGTACTAGAACTGACCTGGATGACTTTAGGATCCATCACCAATCTAAACTTGTTGATGATAAATCTGAAAAGTGGCTTGAAAAACTTACTGCGCAGATCGACCGGTACAGGAATGATTTAATAACATTCAAGAAAAATAAGCTTGAGACTGTTCATAATGACTACCACAACCATACGGTATACAGATGGCTCATAGGGGAGACTTTGAGAACACCTAGACAGCGCTATCCTGTCAATAAGTACAGAATACCGTTTTCAGTGGACTCCTCCTATTCATCCTCTGAAACAGAGAATAATGAACAGCTGCCCCCTAGTGGTCAGGCTTTTTTAGGAGCTCAATTGGATCCCACGGGGATTGGTGGCAACAGGGGCGGAAGGGCCGCACAAGGCGGAGCAAAAGGAAGAAGGGGAAGACGAAGGAGGTGATGAATATCAACAATGTATTTAACTTGTCAAAATATACATTGTCTCCAGCTGAGGAATCTGTGTTATCGTTGGGGCTTTCTTTCGTGCCCACGTTTAGACGTGATGAGTTTGATTCTCGTGTGGATCTGTACAAATTAGGCCGTAAGTTGCGGCTTAGGGAATTCTTTAAAGACACTGTAGAGTCTGATGAGAGTACAAACAAATTTTGTTTGAAAAAATCAAGTGGCTTTGATCCTATATCAGCCAATTCAAGCATTAAGACTTTCTTAATGATGGTTGAAAATGATTTGGACGGGTCCACTAGAAAGTCAAACTATTATCACAATTTATCTTTTGAACAGAGAATGGCTATTAAGTCTCTACAAAGTAACAAGGAGATTGTAATACGTACAGCAGACAAGGGTGGGGCTGTGGTAGTGCTGGATTACCAATATTACCACGATGACGTTCTAACACAATTGAGTGACACTGTCACTTATTCTAAGAGAAGGTCCAATCAAATGTATGACATAAAATCTAAAGTTGATGCCTTGTTGGCAAGAGGTCTAACCAGTGGATATCTGGATGAGCACCTGGTGAGAGCTCTCACAGTTGAACATCCGGTTACTCCGATACTGTATTGTATCCCTAAGATACATAAATCGTCCGATAGGCCCCCAGGTCGGCCAATAGTGTCTGCAGAAAATTCGGTATTACAACCATTAGCAAAATATGTAGAATTTCTATTGCAACCTGTGGTTGTTAGCAGTAAGAGCTACATACAGGATACTGGAGACTTTTTGAAAATGCTCACTCAAATAGAAGTTTTACCAGCTGAATATCTGTTTGCAACGATGGATGTTTCGTCGTTGTACACTGTCATACCCCATGATCTTGGTATTTTGGCTGTGGAATGAGCATTGTCTGTTTTTGAGTTTTGTGGTACTCCGGTTGATTTTATATGTGACATGATTCGGGTCATCCTCACACAAAACCACTTTCAATATGCAAATTCTTTTTATGTGCAGAATGCTGGGACCGCGATGGGTTCGAATCTGGCGCCGGTATATGCTAATATATTTATGACACAATATGAAGAAGTTAGCATCTACCCCAGATTCGGTCCCAGCATTCTGCACTATTATAGATACATCGATGATATTTTTATCATATGGAAGGGTTCCTGTGAAAGCTTTATGGAAATGGTGTCGGAGCTTAATGGGCTTTCTAGCCCTATTCGTTTTACATTTAATGTTCAGTCTGACCGAATAGAGTTCCTTGATGTTTTGGTGTTCAGGGATGGAAATCGGTTAGGGACCACTCTGTACCGTAAAAGTACGGACAGGAATACGTTTTTGTATTCCACGAGCCACCATCCTGGTTCCCTCAAAAATGGTTTGCCAATTTCCCAGTTTTTGCGCGTAATGCGCAAGAATACACAATCTGATCTACGTGAATTACAGCTTGTTGAGATGGCGACCAGGTTTGAGGAAAGAGGGTATGGATCTGGAATGATCAAAAAGGCCCTCAAAAGGGCACGGTTTATCTTTGAGAGTAGACAAAAACCGACAGGTTCAAAAACAATGGATAGAATAGTGGTTACTACCCAGTATGACATCAATGCACCAATATTTGCAAGTTCGGTGAAAAAACATTGGCCTATTATTGCCACTGACAAAGCATTCCGAAAGGTTGTGAAGAAGCCATTAATATCTTTTTCTAGGGGCCCTAATTTGAAACAAATACTGATGCAACCTATGAAGAATTTTAATATCAAACCAAAGGACACTTGGCTCACTACTCGTAGGACGGGCTGTTTTAGATGTTCTGGATGTACGACATGCAACAGTATGCTAACAGGAAAAGTGTTTGCTCATCCGCATACGGGTAAAAAAAATCCCAATTAAACATCAAGTTACATGTACATCGGACTTTGTTATTTATATCTTATTATGCCCGTGTGGACTCTATTATGTGGGCAAGACCACTACCACTTTTAGGGAGAGGATGGCGAACCATCGCCTCTCTATTCGACAGGCAATTTTGAACCAAAAGAGTGACAAGCCGGTGGCACTGCATTTTTTTTAAAATGGACATCAACTTGCAGCACTAAAGTGCATGATCATAGACCATATTCCCAAGTTGGCTAGGGGTGGAGACCGAGGAAGAAAGCTACTTCAATCTGAATCTCGGTGGATTCATTCATTGGACACTAAGTCCCCTAAGGGCTTGAATGAGAGTAATAACTTTTGGTGCTTTTTATAGTGCTGAGCTATAGCTGGACACTTTAACTTGTTCTGCGTAGGATTGGCCCCTATTAGGGTTCATGGCCTTATATAATATTATTTGATATGTTTTTGTTTATTGTGGTTGTCATGTTTTGCACATTGCATTTTGGGATGGGATCACTATCCGGTAGTCTTTTCTGCAAGCAGACATTTTGTGACATGTAGTATTATGGTATGCTTTTATTGATGCTTTGATATAACATATCATTCATTTCGTTGTTTGTTTTAGGCTGCATGATCATGTCCCTCACACCTGCGTTTGATGTGCTATCTTGCTGCTTACAATGTACAGCTTGTTTAGGCTGAATTGGTGCATTCAATTTTACTACCAATATAACATCGTTTGGGTGACAGTGTCTGTGTGATCCCTCGTGAGGAGACATTGAGGCGGTAGTCTAATGTACTCGTCGCGGGGTAGCCATGGCAACGGCCCTGTTTATTTGTTTTGTTATGTCCCGTCTGTTGTGGCGGTGAGGTAATTGTGTCATGTGACACCCGGAGGCCTACCAAGCCGTGGAACGCACAGGCGTGTATGGCATTGGTAGGATGGGTGATCACGTGCTGTATCCGGAAACCCATAGCGCCGTGGAATGCATGAACGCTCCGATGCGGTGACGTAGTGTACAGAGAAGACAGGGTCTGTTGGTACATGCGCATTGAGGTGAGACGCACGCCGCGGGTGTTCGAGTTGGTGACTGTGATCAGCTGCAGTAAGTAATGTGTATTGTGTGGGGTATAAAGTTGGCTGTGTCTGCTTGCAGATGGCTCTGGAAGGTGGAAGGTGACTGTAACATGATGCGCGGGTCTTGAACGGTCCACATGGGACCGAGGTCGACGGACGTATTGGTTTGATTTTTCATGTCCTTCTAATAAGCAAACACTCTTTCATCTAAAAGCACTTTGTAGTGCTGCATATGTTGTGAATTATATTCAAGATTTTTTGCTGAGCCACCATCACTTGTGTGATTCTACCTGAAATGCCCGTTTTTGGGTGAAAATAAATTTATAAGACTTTTTTTCATATGTTATTGTTACTTGAGGGCCTCTTTTTCAAAAAATATATCTTTACTGGACCATTGAGGAACAGACTTGAGGGTGCACCTATGTTTATTAGTATTTAAAAGTGTGCAAATGTTTATATACGGCTTTATATATATATATATATATATATATATATATACCCATATTTGCATTTGTTTGGGCTTCTTTGCATATTATTTGGGTGTGTATGAAAAGGACTCCATTTTTGCCTCAGGTTGTTACTAATGCCGCTTTCAGATCGCAAATGCCGGATCCCACCCGGTAAGAGAAACGTGTCCTTACCGGGTGGGATCCGGCATTTGCTGTTCTCTGCTAGCTTTCCGACCCGGCAATATACCGGGTCGGTTGCCATAGCAGCGGGGGGGCGCAGCAGCAGCAGGGGCGGGGGTGGAGGCGACGCTGGGAGATAAGCTCATCTCCTGCGCCACCTCTCCCTATGCTGTGAATGGGAGCCGTGTCGCATCGAAACGGCTCCCATTCACACTGCGCCTGACCCGGTATTCAACCCGGTAATAACCTTTCTTTTTAACCGGGTTGAATTACCGGGTCAGGCGACCCGCTAATTCGGCAAAGATGCTTTCACATCGCACACTGACCCGTTTCGACACGGCAATATGCCGTGTCGATACTGTGTTATTTGTGCGATGTGAAAGGGGTATAAGTATCAAGTGATTTTATATACCTTTTATATCATTATCCTGTAATATACTTTTTCCAGAATTGGTTCAGTATACTCACTATGGGCAGGAGGCATCAAAGGTAAAAATGCGATTAAACCTCAGTAAATGCAGTTTTTGGAGATCAGGCTGCATTTCTCATATGCACCAAGCTTCGAAATGTGATACATTCCCGATCTTGGGCACGGTAGGCAACACCATCTAGAAGCCTATGGGCTTCTTTTTGCAGTGTGCCATTAGAGGGATCCAATCAGCTCTCTTCCAGTGTCACCTGTGGTGCGCAGTCGCACGTCATCTGACGGATGCGCATTGGGACTTCCAGGTTTCAAGCATACAACGCTAATAAATGCCGTTATGATTTAGATGTGAATGGTGTGATGAATCACAAGAAAAATGCAATGCTTCATGCATCCCACTCTGAGTGACAGATGTATTAAGCCCGGAGAAGTGATAAAGAAGTGATAAGTGGAAGGTAATTACGCACCAGCCAATCATTGTGGATTTGAAAAATGACAGTTAAGAGGTGATTGGCTGGTGCGTTATCACCTTTGATTTATCACTGCTTTATCATTTCTTCAGGCTTAATACCCTTAGTGTTTTAGACATTTTTTTTTTGCCTAACATTTCCATTTTTATTTTTTATCTTTTGTTATGGACTGGGCTAGTAAGTGATATTTATAGTTACCATAGGCGGTATTAGTAACGCTGCATTATTGTCAGTTGCCTAACTATTTATATCTATGAGAGAGCGCACTTAGTGATGGAGCTCATGTAATGGAAGAACTTACCGCTTTGGTCCTATTAGGCATTTCGAGTAGTTATTGTTATTTTTGTGGATTGATTTGTTTTTTTATATTTCTTTACATTTTAACTGTGTCCCGCGATATCACTTCTGGCTCCATGGTGCCAACAGCCCTTCCCTGCTTCCCAGGATGCAGTGTTTTGTGTGTTCAACTTGTTGGTTTGTGATAGGCGGCACTCTTTGCTCAGTAGTGCTACCACCTTCCCGACCTCCCCGTCGCTCCATACCCACATTAAGCAAACCACATCCCCAGCATTATGGTGCCCATTTTTTAATTGCATGTGCTGGTAGAAAAAACGGGACAACTTGCTTGTGTGTGCCCCCCAGGCCGAAAGTTGCCAGCTAGCCTCTGCTAGATGTGATCCATGAATGTAAAATAATGTATTAGTTTAACACTCAGTTCCAGACATCTGATGCTGGTCAGTGGTCACATATCTATAGCACAGTGCTCTAATGGATCTGATACAGGCCAAAGCTACGATTGCAGTTGTTTGAGCTGCGGTGGCATCACCTGCATCACCTGCCTGTCAACAGATCCACACTGTACATTTAAGTGGAGCAGGCCTGTCAGATGTCTTTGACAGAGAGTCTATTTACTAAGCCTTAGATGGAGATAAAGTGCACAGAGATAAAGTACCAGCCAACCAGCTCCTAAAGCCCAGTACTCACGGGCCGATCAAGGAGAGATGCGTGCTGAGCGAACCGCTCAGCACACATCTCTCCTGCCGCTCAGCACAGCGCGATCTGTGCTGAGCGTGCGGGGGGAGACGGGGGGGCCGCTCACTTCACCCAGCGGGTGAAGTGAGCGACCCGCTAGATTGGCCTGCATGCAGGCCAATCTAGCAGCGGCGATAGCGATGTGCGGGGCCGCGCATCGCTATCGCCGAGGGGGCTACACACGGAGCGATCCTGCCGATATTCTAAGCAATCTAGTCAGATTGCTTAGAATATCGCTCCGTGAGTACCCCCCTTAACTGTCATTTTTCAAACCCAGCCTGTGACATGGTAGTTAGGAGCTGATTGACTGGTGCTTTATCTCCGTCCACTTTATCTCCGTTCAAGGCTTAGTAAATAGACCCCTTAGTCTGCTCTGTTTCTGCTAAGACAGATTGGGGGAAAGACAGCAAGGAGGGATATTTAGTCTAAGATAAACACCAAAATCATTTAATGCACCCAAATGTATTAAGCCTTAACAAGAGATATAGGCCAAGATTTATCAAGCCTTGGAGAGTGATAAATTGCATGGTGATAAAGTACCAACCAATCAGCCCCTAACTGTCATTTTAAAACACAGCCTGTAACATGGCAGTTGGGAGCTGATTAGTTGGTACTTTATCACCGTGCAGTTTATCACTGTCTAAGGCTTGATAAATCAGGGCTAAAGTGAAGACAGATAAAGAGTGATAAATGACCAGCCAATCAGCCACTAACTGCCACGTCATAGGCTGTGTTTGAAAAAATGACAGGAGCTGATTGGCTGGTCATGCATCACTCTTTATCCATCTCAACTTTATCTCTTGTTAAGGCTTAATATATTTGGGCCATTATTCAGCTCAGTAATAGCCAGTCTTTGTTATATACTTTATTTGCTAATGCAAATTGAGGTTTGCTCTTAAGGTATAAAAATTATCTAAGCAGAGATTTATAATGCATTTTATATGATGTACAGTATACAAACTTTTAAAATGAAAAAGAAACTGACAATCTAAAAGTAGTGTAAGACTGGGGACACACATAGCGGCCAAGCGGGTCCCGTTCAGGCACCCTCACATGTGCGGCAGTCCCGCTGCCGCTGGATCCAACGTCAGCATGCTGTGGTCGGGCCGGATGGCAGGACAATGGGATTTAAGTGTGAACACATACATCAATGTGCCGCACTGTGTTCTATGAAATCCAGTGTGTCACTGGCCGTATCATGTTCTGTAGCATCCCACAGAACAGGATCCGTGTGCACACAAAACCCCCCTCCCGGCCAAGAGGGTCCCGCTTGGTCGTTATGTGTGGACCCAGCCTTAGGTATATGAGAGCTCTGCCAGTCTCTTTTAGCTCTGATCTCGGGGGTTTTGGGAGGACACCTCTACATACATGTCTAGCAGCAATGAAGAACATACAAATTGTTACTAGATTCCAGCTTCCACCTACACTTACCGGTATATCATTGCATTTACTGTATTATTTAATTGGTTTGCTATGCAATCGTGATTGCTTTTACTCTCTAGTATGGCAGACTTGTTACTATGATATTTCAGTTACCCTTTGCCACATCTCATCAAAAGGCAACATCCACATCTGTGCCAACTGATTGCCAGTACTGTGCCACCCATGCCCTTAACACTGGCATGCCACAAAAAGAACATTCTTAAGCAGATTAAAGGATCTGTGCTACTTGTTCCTCTATTTGAAGGATGTGTTTTTGTGCCAATCAGACAAGTGCTTCCATTGTCTCAGTTGCACGAGACAGATAAAAGATAATTGCTAATTGGTTCCAATGGTTTCATACAAATTGGCACCTAAATACAGTGTTCGTAAATAACCATCATACAGTAGTAAAAGTCTGGTTATCTGCCAACATGAGGCTGTGCGCTTCTGTGTTTATTTTTACTGGCAGACTGGAGAAGGGTTAAACGAGGTAATTCAGTTGCCAGACCACCCGCCTACTCATTACATTCGGAATTCAACACATAAAAAGGATACAAGTTTATATTGCTTACAAGACTGAATGATGAGAAACAAAGGAACAGACAAACAGTTTGCCAAACATAAAGTAAAATTCCAGGCTTGACAGAAAGCCACTCTTCTCAGCTAAATAGAATGGAGGATTGCAGGCCTCAGGAGGGGGCTGTGCTGTTATCACTAGTCTCCTTCCTATTCATTAGGCTCAGTGCGTCTTTCCTCTGAATGCCTCTCTCTAAGCCGCCTTAGACACAATAGACAGAAAAATAGGATCATCCTATTACTGAACAGAACATCAGAGAAACAAAGGCCTTAGAGTGTGATGGGAACACTTGTTACTAACATCCAGAATCTTCATGCATACAATACCTGAACTATAATGGAACATACAGATGGGACATCAGCCTACTGTACTGTATTTAGATTAGGAATGTTCGCTAAATATCACAATTGACGTAAGTGGTTTAACATATGAAATAAGGGGAAACATTTGTTTACATAATGTAACAATGTAAGGGTACAAGGTGCTGTAAAGTAAACTTAAAATCCTGCAATGCTAGAAACCATCTAGTTACACGAGCATTCTTGCCTCTATTTACATACATCCATTTTAAAGGGGCATGATCCGTCACTAGTCTGAATTGTCTACCCAAGAGGTAATATCTCAAGGTATCTAGTGCCCACTTAATGGCCAAAGCCTCCTTTTCCACAATGGCATACCTTTTTTCATGCTCATTGAGTTTCCTACTCAAATAAATGATAGGGTGTTCGTCCCCATCTCTGGTTTGAGACAGCACAGCGCCTATCCCTACCTCTGAGACATCTATCTGTCTGTACCACAAATTCTTTTGAAAAATCTGGTGTTATCAACACCGGTTGTGAACACAAAGCCACTTTTAACGCTTGGAACGCTTTTTCTGCATCAGGGTTCCATTTCACCATATTTGACTGCTTCCCTTTGGTAAGGTCTGACAACGGCACCGCTGTGGTCGCAAAATTGGGAATAAACCGTCTCTAGTACCCAGTTATTCCCAAAAAAGCCCTTACCTGTTTTTTATTCACTGGACAAGGCCAGTTTTGAATAGCATCAATTTTATTCAATTGGGGCCTAATCAGACCTCTGCCTATGGTGAAGCCCAAGTATTTGACCTCCTCCATTGCGAGGCAGCACTTCCTTGGGTTAGCAGTTAACCCTGCCTCTCTGATTGAGTCCAGTACTGCTTGTACTTTAACCAAATGGGACCCCAGTCTGTACTGTGAATTACCACATCATCCAAATAGGCAGCTGCATATTTTCTATGGGGCCTCAAAATTTTATCCATTGCCCGTTGAAAGGTTGCTGGAGCCCCATGCAACCCAAAGGGTAACATCTTATACTGGTATAGCCCCTCCGGAACCGAAAAGGCTGTTTTTTGTTTTGCGCTACCAGATAAAGGTATTTGCCAGTAACCTTTGGTCAGGTCCAACGTGGTGAGAAACCTGGCTGTTCCCAGCCTTTCTATAAGCTCATCCACACGGGGCATGGGGTATGCGTCAAACTTGGACACCTCATTCAACTTCCGAAAGTCATTACAGAAGCGTATGCTACCGTCGGGCTTCGGGATGAGCACTATGGGACTGGACCACTCACTGTTAGATTCCTCTATGACTCCAAGTTCTAACATGGTTTTAACTTCTTTAGAAACAGCTTCTCGCTGAGCTTCAGGAATCCTATATGGCTTTAAATGAACCCTGACCCCTGGTTCTGTGACAATGTCATGTTTTATTATGGTCGTTCGGCCAGGCAGCTCTGAAAATATCTCCCTATTTTGGATGAGAAATTCTTTAACATGATTGTTCTGATCAGCTGATAATGTCTCTGACACCTTCACTGCGGGAAGCAACCGAGGTGAAGACAAGGCTCCGCTGACAGAGACAATTTATCTTTCCAGGGTTTGATTAAGTTAACATGGTAGATTTGTTCGGGTTTTCTCTTTCCCGGCTGGTATACTTTGTAATTAACCTCATTCACTTTTTCCCTAATCTCAAATGGACCCTGCCATTTAGCTAGGAATTTGCTTTCCACAGTAGGTACCAAAACAAGAACTCTATCTCCAGGAGCAAATTCCCGTATCTTGGCACTCCGGTTATAGACCCTCTGTTGAGCACTTTGGGCCTGTTCCATGTGCTCTCTGACAACAGGTACCACGGCTGCAATCCTATCCTGCATTTGTGTTACATGTTCAATAACGCTTCTATAAGGAGTGGGCTGTCCTTCCCACGTCTCTTTGGCAATGTCCAACAGCCCTCTGGGGTGTCTACCATACGACAAATCAAATGGAAAAAACCCCGTAGAGGACTGAGGAACTTCTCTGATGGCCATTAACAAGTAGGGCAACAAACAATCCCAGTTTTTCCCATCTCTCTCAACAACCTTTTTTAACATACTTTTTAATGTTTTATTAAACCTTTCCACCAACCCGTCAGTTTGGGGATGGTAGATGGACGTCCTGAGGTGAGTGACCTTAAATAATTTGCACAATTCTTTCATGATCCTTGACATAAATGGAGTACCTTGGTCAGTCAAAATTTCTTTTGGTATTCCCACTCTACTAAAAACCTGCACCAGCTCCCTAGCTATCGCCTTGGTTGTGATAGTGCGTAAAGGGACAGCCTCAGGATATCGAGTGGCATAGTCCATAATTACCAGGATATACTGATGGCCCCGAGCAGACTTTAACAAGGGCCCCACGAGATCCATGGCTATTCTGTCAAACGGGACCTCTATAATAGGCATAGGAACTAGTGGGCTCCTGAAATTGGGTCTAGGGGCATGATACTGGCATTCAGGACAGGAAGAACAATATTCAGACACTTCTTTATAAACCCCTGGCCAAAAGAACCTTTGTAAAACTCTTTCAGTGGTTTTTTCTGCCCCTAAATGTCCTGCTGGAACGTGACTATGAGCTAAATCTAGTACTGTTCTCCGATAAGGCTGGGGAACTACCAGCTATTCCACCACATCCTCACCCCTTTTGACAATGTGGTACAAGAGCTCATTACAGATGGCCATGTGGGGATACGTAACCCTGTCACCTGGTACCACAGGTTCCCCATTAACAACCTTAACATTCTCTCTAGCCTTTATTAAGGTAGGATCCTTTAACTGTTCAGACGCAAACAGATCCTTCTTTACCTCCAGTTCAGGCACGCTTTCAGTTCTAACTACTATGTCTCTGTTCCCAGCAAGAGGGTCCTCACTGGACTCCCCATCTGTCACTTCCCCAGCCAAACTAGCAAAAGGCAAAGGGTCAGAAAGTTCCGAAGACACACGTACATCCATAAAATCACTGGTATTATCAACTGGCTCTTTACTTCTCACATCTGTTGATAACCGTGATTCCCACAGTTTCCAAAAATGAGGAAAATCCCTCCCTATTATGGCCTCATGCACCAAGGTGGGGGCCAGTCCTACTTTAACAATTGCTGACCCACTACAAGTTTCTATATTCACTTCAGCAGTGACATAATGTTGGGTATCCCCATGTATGCAAGTTACCCCAATAGGTATTTGCTGGACCTTTAAGGGGTTCACTAACCCAGCTTTAACGAGGGTAACTAAACTTCCTGAATCTAGCAAGGCCTCTACCCGGTTACCCTCTAAGAACACATCACACATTTGTTTTTCCAGCTCAGGTGAAGGTACCACAGTACAGGCTAACCTAGCAAAGAAAGACATTCTGCGACATTCAAAGGCAGCATCACATTGCATGGGTTCTTGCGTGACTGGGCAATTGGCAATAACATGACCTGGCATACCACACCTAAAACATTTAATCACATGATTATCAACCCGTTTGGGCAGCATAGACCGTTCTAGCCCCATTGGCCTGTCTCCAGGGCCAGTATTTACAGTCTCTCCAGCCTTGCGTTCTCTTAACCGCCCAGCAACGTTTTCCCACGGAACAGTCTTACCAGTCTTTACTGAAGGGCGCTGTCGAGGATCTATGGATTGCTGGGTGGTCATCAGTAGTTCCTCTGCTGCCAAATACCTCTCTACCATGTCCACTAATTGGTCAGCAGTACCCGGGTTCCCATGGCTCACCCACTTGCGCAGGACCATGGGCAAAGATCTCAAGTAGCGGTCCATGACGACTCTTTCAACCATCTGGGGACCAGTTAATGTCTCTGGCTGTAACCATTTTTTTGTTAGCTGAATAAGGTCGTGCATCTGGGAGCGAGGAGGCTTCTCCATGGCGTACACCCAACGGTGCACCCGTTGTGCTCGTACTGACAGCGTGACTCCCAGGCGGGTCAGGATCTCAGTCTTTAGTTTATCATAGTCCCGAGCCTCAGCAGGGCTTAAATCAAAGTACGCTTTTTGGGGCTCACCTGACAGAAAAGGTGCCAGCAGACTGGCCCACTGTGCTTTCGGCCAGTTCTCACGCTCGGCAGTCCTTTCAAACGTGGTCAGGTAGGCCTCCACATCATCAGCCTCTGTCATTTTCTGCAGGAAGTGACTGGCTCGTATAGAACTAGAGCTGGTCGGAGCACTGACGGCCATATCTCCAATCCGGGCTGCAAGGCTCTGCATCACTTCTGTTAAGGCC
The DNA here is from genome assembly GCF_028390025.1 of Pseudophryne corroboree. Taxonomy (NCBI): domain Eukaryota; kingdom Metazoa; phylum Chordata; class Amphibia; order Anura; family Myobatrachidae; genus Pseudophryne; species Pseudophryne corroboree. The sequence goes on along the minus strand of NC_086447.1, from coordinate 776,133,777 downwards.
TCTCGCTGTAGTCTCCAATTTTCCTTCATTGCCACCTGCTGCTGTCTGTTGGCCTCCTGCTGAGCCGCTGTAGCTTGCAGCAAGGCTTTGAGCAGTTCCTCCATGTCGACAGACTTTTCAGGCGGCTTTGTAGCTGCTTTCACCCAGGACATATATCAAATCCTCAGGGCGAGTCTCAGTAACTTCACACTGGGCTGTATCTGCATAAACCACCGTTTTCTGCAGGCCTCACAAAGCTGCTGCTTTCACTTATGCGCAGAACGGAGTGCTCGCATTCTCCACCAAGTTGTAACACTGTAAGGGTACAAGGTGCCATTTCCTGGGATAAATGGCAACCTGCAGCAGCTGAGGAACCACACAAGTCCAGTTTCCGGTACAACTGGCCCCAGCCAGTTTTATTATACAGAAAATAAAAGAAACAGCAAAAGAAAATACCTTGCCTGTCCGGCACTAACTAAACACAAGATGTTCCTAACTATCACTAAACAAAAAAAAAACACAGAGTTCTCCAGTACACTGTATAGCTCACTTGTATCAGGAAGCATGTTTCTCTCACAGAGACCCTGCAGTCTTCCCAGGCAGTCTGCACACCCTAATCAGGCCAGCAGCTCTATAACACTCTTACACAGCTGAAAGCCTGATTAGCCTTCTGTGAGGCCAAAGACCCGAACCGGGCCCAATGTCTGGAACTTGCCCCATCTCTCTTTCAGGGCCCTTACCCAGCTTTTCCAACAAACTGAAAAGGTTCTAACAAAACAAAACATATTCCTAGAAGTTTTCATTTTTCTAATACATGTAAGACAAGAACCTAGGACAAACATACCTGCCCTCAAACACTATCCCAGTGTTCTTGTCACAATAAATATGACATTTCCCAGCCTCATAGGTAAACGAACATTGTTTTTTCTGGAAAAAAGTGATTGCTAATTATCATAAATGAAAGAGCAATGAAACAAAAGATGAAAAATAAATGAAATAGTAATAGTTCTCTTCCTGCGCTATCCCAGGAGTTTGCCTATGTAGTTTTCCTGAGCTGTAAACACGAAAGCCATCAAGGCTACTGTATGTTCTGGAATATTGCTACAATACTGTATGTGTGGCACACCCGACTCAGACACACGTGTGTTACCTGGTTGATGGGACGGATATCCCCGGTTCCCAGATTCTGGTGGTTCAAGGAATTAGTAACTCAGGAAAAATTAAATCAAGTGCTTTTATTGTGGGGTAACCCAACAGATGCAATTTCTTCTGCCTCACTGGGGAAATCACTCTGGTACTTCTGGTAACACAGTTTGCTTCAACAGATAACGCACCACGCACCGCTATCAATCAGGTAAGTATCTTACAATAAACACACTTCTTCCAATAGGGCAGATAATTCAACAATAACCAGATTATTTCTAATACCAACCACGTATGTTAAATATCACAATGCATCAACATTTGCATGACATGCCTCTCCTTATATTATGTCGGTGTACACCGTTGTCACTGTATCTGATCCCTATCTAACCCTAGCAGCTGCTTTAGGATTATGGATGAGTCCAGCCTGTGCACAGGAACCAAGGTCTTAAAACTCAAACGTATACAGTCTCGTCACAGGGAATCCATCCATTATCAAATAGACGAGGTCAAATTCCTGCCTGATAGCAAGGATTATACCAAGGCCCGCTGTCTCACTTGCCGTTACCAAATGGCATACAGTCCCTGAGCCCAAGGATATGCAGGGATTTGGGTTATCACACTGGCCGCTCCTCAGCCTCTGACTTGGTCATGCTAGTGTGGGCGCTGATGGTGTTGTCACACTCAGCCTCTGACCTGTTGTGCTAGTTGCCGCACTCAGCCTCAGCCCTGTTTCACACACCCGGTCACAGCTGCCTCTCCTTCTCCCACGCACTGCTCCACACTGGCCGCCTCCTCTTACTTCCGGTCCTCCTGCGAGCCACACCAGCCCCCTCCTCCAGCGCCCCCTGCCCTGCTCCCTTCCAAGTCAGTCCTGCCTCTTCCTGCACCATGCAGGACTTGGGGAAACATTAACCCCCGTGGCCTTGGAGAGTAAAGGTCCATACACACTTCATGATAAAACGACCGATGCACGGCCCCGTAGATAGGGCATGCATGCAGGATCTGGACTGTCGTCTATGACCTGCATGCAGGGCTGGCGGAGGCGTGACATCACTGAGCGATATGATCGGTCATATCGCTCAGTGTGTACAGTCGGCCGCCGACCGGCCGGCCCGGGAGGGGGAAACATTAGACGATATCGCTCACAGAGCGACATCGTCTAATGTGTATGTGCCTTAAAGGTGGCCACTGCAGGGGCACTGCTCCAGTATCGCCAGGTGCCACATTTGTCCCATTCATAACACACACATCCAAAAACCAATGTTCCTACTAGGAAAGGTATTTGTACTCTCAATACACCAATGTGTTTTTTAACGATTAGCCCAAATGGGGAGAATTCATATTTCCTTTGGACTGTTCTCACCAATGACAGTCTAGCCCCATGCCCCAAGTTACCTTAGTCCTTGGGGCATGGATAAGCTATCAGAATCTGAATAAAACAGACATGACATGTATAAACGTAGCATAGTTATAAAACAGTCCCAATTAAACTTCACACACACACAAAGCATAATACATGCACAAACAAGTGACAAAGAAATCTTCCATCAGTGCAAGTGGAGTGGTCGCAAACCACCAATCACAAGCTGTCCGCTGGTTCTGTGACCCTTTATCATCGTCATCATCATCATCATCCATTATTTGCACCTGGCCCTGATCACCATCAAATAATACACTCTGATTACATTAGGTCTATGTGTAGAACGCCCCTGACCCACCAATCCAGTAACAGAGGGCGTAGCTGCCAGACTCCCATAAATCGGCATGGGCGCATTTGCAAGTACCTACTGTTGAAATTCATGCAATATACTCTGGCTGGTGCTCACTTATTGTCAGGCTCTTTGTATCTAGATTATATGAAAACTGCTTACATTTCATTTGATGATGGAGCACTGTCTAGTTAGTAAATCACATTAGAGTGTGAATTGTGATCTGTAACGAATAGTAATTTCCGGACTCTGGTCTTTTTTTATAGCCACCATATATCGAGGTCTGCATTTTACAGAAACCAACAAAGATCTACTGTAAGATGGTGGACAGCAGCCAACACATTGGGGTCTGGACTGTATAGTGAGTAACAGATTGGGGGCTGTTATTGATAGTTATTACCAGGATGGGCATTGTATTTTATGTGAGTGCATTATATTATGGTTAAAGGAGGCCATGTAGCATAACCAATAAGTCATCTTAAATTCTTAAGATGAGGTAAATAGCATTCAACCTCATAGCACGCAACTATCTTCCTGGTTGTACCCAACCTGACCGGGTATGCAGGGATATACTACTCACCTTTGGTGCCTGATTGACAGGCAGGGGTGATCACATTTTCTGCTGCCCCCCCCCCCCCCCCCCCCCCAGCCCCTCGCAGAAAATGTAGGCGCATGCGCCCGCATCTTTTCAGCAAAAATTCTGGTTGGATTGCACACTGCGATCCAACCTGAATTAGCCCCACTGTCAGCACACCAGGTGCCTGATCTTATAGTCCTGTACATCCACGACATACAGAAAAGCCACATAAGGCCCCTTGAGGTCCCCAGATCCACAAGAGATCTCTGCATTATAAAATGAGGAGACGTTTTATTGGTTCTAAGCTACAAAAATTGTATTTATAATAGAAGTATTGCGCTCTTTAAGAAATATTGGATTGCACAGTGACAGTTGCTTGAGGCAAGCACATTTTATAATTTGTGATACCGCTATGATTGGTCCAAAAATATTGTCACATTGGTATAGCTGGTCTATTGTGTGCCCTGTCTTACCCACATACTCTGTGAGGAATGTCAGACATGTAAACCATTGTACAATAACTCAGCTGAGAATCTGGAGCAGCTAAGAAGGCTGTCATTGTTAGTGATGTCAAAATACCTTGCGCTTTTCATGAGACATGCACACTTTCTTCAGAACTGTCAGAATTGTAAGCATTGATCTAGTGCAGGATACAGCACCAGATCTCTGCTTTGATGTGCCAACAGCAGAAGAAAAAGTTATAGGAAGTGTTTCATGTAGTTATTTTGTGTTTATTCTTTAGACTTTTTTTTTTTAAATTGTGTATTTTTTATTGTAGATTTAAAGAGTTACACCCAAACATTAAACAGACATATGAATTGTAAGGCAAGCATGAGGAATAATACAGGAGGGCATAAACAGTGTATAAATGATAAACTAAAGATCAGTCACTAAGCCATCGGACATGAGAAATGGAAAAATAGCAGGATATATTTAAAACAATGACATACAGAATAACCCACATCAAACAAGGATAACTTAATGGCCACCCAAAGGCGCCATTCGGGTGTACAGTTTATTCTTTGGACCTTATGTATTCTTCTCTTCTTTTTCTTTTTTCTTTACATGACTTTGCAGAGGGAAAAAAAAACAATATACCAAAGGGTGTGTACGTTATTAAATAATGTAGCTATTAATAGGCATTAAAGGGTAAGTGTAATAAAAAGATGCAGAATGATTCTGCTGTTGCGTATTGGAATACCTTATGATACTTTAGTTTTAGCAGAAACTTCATTTTCAACAGATGATTTCTGGCAGATGTCCTATCTCCATATCAGGAGGCATTCCACTAAGCCACAGGTTCTCAAACTCGGTCCTCAGGACCCCACACAGTGCATGTTTTGCAGGTCTCCTCACAGAATCGCAAGAGAAATAATTAGCTCCACCTGTGGACCATTTAAAATGTGTCTGTGAGTAATTAATACACCTGTGCACCTGCTGGGTTACCTGCAAAACATGCACTGTGTGGGGTCCCGAGGACCGAGTTTGAGAACCCCTGCACTAAACTGTTGTACCCAGATATTTAACCACTTCACTGACAAATTATTTTAGCCAAAACTGCACAGAAATTGTATTTAAAAAAATGTTTAGTAATGTTAAAAAGTATTTTTAAAGATATTGAAATTTTCACAGCGCAGCGATCAGGTGAAAAAAACGGCATTTATGCGCATGCGCATGGTACACAGCGCGCATGCGCTAAGTACTTTCACACAAAACTTTGTAGTTATACCCAAGCTCGAGCGACGTTTTTCAGTCACTCGAGTGTTCGTAGTATGATTGACAGGAAGTGGGTGTTTCTGGGCGGCAACTCAGCGTTTTCAGGGAGTGTGCTAAAAAACGCAGGCGTGCCAGGCAAAAACGCAGGAGTGGCAGGCCGAACGCAGGGCGTGTTTGTGATGTCAAACCAGGAACTAAACTGATTGAAGTGATCGCAAGGTAGGAGTAGGTCTGGAGCTACTCAGAAACGGCATGACATTTTTCCAGTGCAGTTCTGCTAACCTTTCGTTCGCACTTCTGCTAAGCTAAGATACACTCCCAGGGGGCGGCAGTTTAGCATTTGCACTGCTGCTAAAAGCAGCTAGTGAGCGATCAACTCGGAATGAGGGCCTATGTCTCATACATCTCCCAGTCAGTCCGCAGCTCCTGTAATCAATCAGAAGCCAACCTGGGCTGTGTTCACCTGTAATATTACAGTCACTGATGTCCCCATTGTTACTCCACTTTGGCTGGGAAAATTTTACCTCACAGGTTGTAGCATATAACTCATCCCTTGCTCAGGCAAAACCCTATTCCAGGTCACTCTCGTGTCTCTGGGTCATCTAAGTGGGCTGAATCTTCCTCCCTATCCAATAATCTCTCAGATATTTTATCTGAAGAGAGGGGGATCATGCTTTCCTGTCAGTATCTATTTTAGGTGTTTCTGACAAATATTTTCCATTGCTAAATGATACCACTGCCCTTGTGGTTACTGGGAAGCAAATCCTACAAATCATGATGATAAGAGGATTCCCCTACTGTGGTTAAGCAAACTGATATGTTCACACGTCAGAGGGTAAATAAAATTCTGTTACCACATTCTGACCATTTAGTGTACATAAGACAAGACCCCTGGTCTAATCCAGGGAAGACATTCCCCCTGTCTACAACGGGCATTAGCTCGATATCCTCCCCCTGCAGAGTTATATAACAAATAGATAATTCACTGCTAGTGAACTAATGTGTCACCCATCGGGTGTTGTCCACTCTGCCTGTCACTCTCCCCTCACTGTAGGATCAGACAGATAAGAGTGTGGAGTGATGCCTGAAGTCTATTACTCCCTTACAGCTGTTGTACATAGATCACGATTGCAGGGTGGTCTTCAGTATGCCGGCTGTCGGGATCCCGGCGCACAGTATACCGGCGCCGGGATCCCGACAGCCGGCATACCGACACTTATTCTCCCTCGTGGGGGTCCACGACCCCCCTAGAGGGAGAATAAAATAGCGTAGCGCGCGCCACCATGCCCGCAGCGAGCCCGCAAGGGGCTCATTTGCGCTCGCCACACTGTCGGTATGCCGGCGGTCGGGCTCCCGGCGCCGGTATGCTGGTCGCCGGGAGCCCGACCGCCGGCATACCATACTACACCCACGATTGCATCCTCTTGGGGCTGCAAAATATATTGATGATTGGTTCAGGTATTATAGGCCCTACACACTGGGCGATAATTCTCAAAGATATGAACGATCTCATTTATTAATGAACGAGATACCGTTCATATCTTTAAGTGTGGAGGCACCAGCGATGAACGATGCCCGGCCCCACGCTCGTTCATCGCTGGTGCCCCGTCGGCTGTGCATGCAGGCCAAAATGGACGATCTCGTCCATATTTGCCTGCACTTCTATGGAGCCGTGTGACGGGGGGAGTGAAGAAACTTCACTCCCCCCGTCACTGCTCCCCTGCCGCCGGGTCGCCTGTCGGCCGTATCCGCCGTCGGGCAGCTCGGCGGCGGATCGTTAAATGTGTAGGGCCCATTACAGGATGTGCTGCCCGAGGATATATTTGTCAATGCCAGACAATCCCTGTCTCACAATGCTACCGCCACCTGTTCTTTACACCAGGAGGCGTCCCTTGAGGTGGGTGTTTCGGCTGCCAAGGCGTCATATACGTCTGTCCTGGCTCGCCGTATTCTGTGGTTGAGGTCATGGAAGGTGGAACCGGACTCCAAAAGTCCTTGGAAGTATTCCCCTTTACTGGAGCCATCCTCTTTGGGGAAGACCTAATTAAAAATTGGACCGGCTCGACGGCTACTATGTCTGCTTTTCTCTCAAATGCTAATCCTTCTGCACAGAGGGCAAAAGGTACCACCTTTACCTGCTTTCGGCCTCATGGGAAAATGATGGTCATATCTCGTGCTCCCAAAAACGACTAAGCCCACGGCCTAATAATCCTGACCAGTCCGTCAGCTTGCTTCTAAACATGACAAGCCTGCTGCACGACAGGACAGTCCTCCCTCTGGGGATCCACAGGGTGGGAGGCCGACTTCTGTGATTCACCCATGTCTGGTTAATGGCCACTTCAGACGCATGGGTACGTCAAGTTGTCTCTCACGGGTACGCAGTCTCTTTCAGGAGGCGTCCCCATCACCAGTTTTGCACAACGGTTACCCCATCGGATCCGTTAAAGGTGCAAGCTCTAACATTGATTGTGAGTTCCCTCCTGGATACAGGAGTGGTAGTGCCGGTACCTCTAGCCCAAAGAGGCAGAGGATACTATTCGACCCTGTTTCTGGTACCGAAACCCGATGGGTCTTTCTGGCTTATACTCATCCTCAAATCTCTAAAAAAGTTGTGAGAGTATCCAAGTTCCTTCTTCAAACACTGCGCTCAATTGTACTGGCCATGGAACCCGGAGATTATATGGTATCCCTGGTTATACAAGATGCTTACCTACATATACCTATTGTAATATCACATCAGCACTATTTGCGGTTTGCTGTTGGCAACCTTCACTATCAGTTCCAGGCTCTGCCATTTGGACTGTCCACGGCTCCTCAGATCTTCATCAAGATTATGGCCATGATGACGGCTCATCTCCGTCGCCAGGGAGTAAGAATCCTGCCGTATCTGGACGACTTGCTGATCCTGGCAAACTCCCACGATGTCCTCCTCAGTCATCTATGACTGACTGTAAACTTCCTACAAGCCCACGGGTGGCTCATCAACTGGAAGAAGTCCTTGCTGGTCCTTGCTCGGACCATGGTGCACCTGGGGGCACAGCTGGACACACACAGCTAAAGACTGTTCTTGTCTTCGGAGAAAGGCCTGAAACTTCAGGACAGGATCAGATACTTCCTCTCTCGCCCAAAAGTGTTGATACACTCGGTAATGCAAGTACTAGGCCTCATGGAGTCGGCTTTTGATATGGTGGAGTACGCTCAATTTCATTCCCGCCCTCTGTAGAGGTTAATCCTTTCCAAGTGGGACAGCCTGCCTCATCGGATCAGGTCTCAAATGATCTCCTTGACTTCGGAGGTTCATCTGTCACTGAGCTGGTGGCTACAGGACCAACAGTTGAGCAGGGGCCATCCCTTCTGGATCTCCAACTGGGTCCTACTGACTATGGACGCCAGTCTGCAAGGTTGGGGCGCGGTGCTAGAGCAACACTCTCTCCGGGGTTGGTGGACCAAGGAGGAATCTCTCCTCCCGATAATTGGAATTGTGGGCAGTGTTCAATGCGTTGACACTCGGCCTGCCTCTGGTACAGAACAGGCCTGTTCAAATACAATCAGACAACACCACCACGGTGGTGTACATAAATCATCAAGGCGGCACTCGAAGCCGCATGGCAATGATGGAAGTGTCAAAAATCCTCCAATGGGTGTAACGCCATCTACCAGCCTTATTGGCAGTGTTCATTCCGGGAGTCCTCAACTGGGATGCGGACTTCCTCAGTCATCAGGACATGCATGCCGGAGAGTGGAGTCTTCATCCAGAAGTCTTTCAACTCCTAGTTGATAAGTGGGGTCTTCGGAGCAAGGACAAGGGATCCTCAAGCAGCGTTCGTGGACGCACTGGAAATTCTGTGGAACTTTCGGCTGGTCGCTCCAGTGTTGCCCAGGCGGCATTGGTTCTCAGACATGCAGGGTCTCTCGATAGAGCGTCCTCCTCAACACCCAGACCTCCTTGTTCAGGGCCGTTGTGTCTACCTGGACCTGGCCAGACTGGCTTTCACGGTGTGTCTCTTGAAGTATCTCTCCTGAAAGCAAAAGGGTTCTCTGAGGCGGTCATTCAAACTATGTTGAAAGCCCGTAAACCAGCTTTGGCTCGGATTTATTACAGGATCTGGAATTCTTACTTCACCTGGTGTGCAGCTAAGAATTATGATGCATATACTTTAAAAACTTCCAGACTTTTGGCCTTTCTACAACAGGGCCTAGACTTTAGCTTCGTCTGGCCTCCCTCAAGGTCCATATATCTGCCTTGTCGGTGTGGTTTCAGAGAAAAATTGCGTCTCTTCCTGACATTCACACTTTTACTCAGGGTGTTCTACGGATTAAGCCTCCCTATGTCCCTCCTGTAGCTCCGTGGGATCTGTCTGTTGTTCTGAATGCCCTACAAGAGTCTTCATTTGAACCTCTTGAGTCTGTGGACCGTAATGCCTTACACTTAAGGTCATGTTTCTGTTGGCTATTGCCTCTGCTAGGAGGGTGTTGGTCTTAGGCGCTTTGTCCTGTCGTCCACCCTTTCTGATTTTTCACCGTAACCGGGCAGTTCTGCAAACTCATCCTGGTAATTTGCCTAAGGTGGTATCATCTTTTCACCTTAACCAGGAGATTGTGGTTCCGGCCTTTATCTCTTCTGGTGTGTCCTCCAAAGAAAGATCTTTGGATGTGGTACGGGCTCTCCGTATTTATGTGGAAAGGACTGCCTCTAACAGGAGGTCAGATTCTCTTTTTGTACTGTTTGGTTTTCACAAACCTGGCTGGCCTGTGAATAAGCAAACCTTGGCCAGATGGATTAGAATGGTGATTGCAAAAGCCTATGCGCAGGCTGGGCTCCCAGCTCCTGCTGCTATCAAAGCCCATTCTACTTGGTCTGTTGGACCTTCTTGGACGGCCTGCCATGGCATGTCCGCAGTACAATTGTGCAAGGCGGCTTTGTGGTCCTCAGTGAACATGTTCATCAGGTTCTATGCCTTTAATACTTCCACCTCCCAGGATGCTTACTTTGGACACAGGGTTCTTGTACCCGCTACAGTGCGTCCCCTCCCATGAGGAACTGCTTTAGGACATCCCCAATGTTATTCCCTGTGGAATACCAGTGTACCCCACTGCAGAAAAGGATATTTATGGTAGACTTACCATAGTTAAATCTCTTTCTGCGAGTTACACTGGTTTCCACAGGGCGCCCACCCTGACGCACTAAGCTTCTTGGGTTTGTATGGCATAAGCCGCTAGTCCCTTCTCCTGTCGTGAGAATGTGGGTCCATGTGACTAACATCTACCGTCTCTCTTACCTGCTACTGCATTGGACTGGTTAACAAAACTGAGCTCCAGTACCTGGAGGTGGGGCTATAGAGGAGGCAGTGCAGTGCATCCTGGGAACAGTCAAAGCTTTAGCCTGTTGGTGCCTTGGCTCAAGATCCAACTCTACACCTCTGATGTTATTCCCTGTTGAAACCAGTGTTCCTCGCAGAAAGAGATTTAACTTTGGTAAGTCTACCATAAATCTCCCCTTATTACTATCACAACAAAATGTTAGTTTTTTTTTTAACCAACCAAAGTCAGGATATTCTTTTGGTACCATAATTATGATTTTATACTTTTAAATCATATATAATTTTTATTAGCACATACTAAGTTACTATAAAATAGACTTGATGCCTAATTCAGAGGTGGTTGAAATAATTTTTATTGGCAGCTAGCAGAGCATTTCATCATGAGTGTACTCATCATCACCGTTGCCACCGTTATGCAGTGTTCCACAGGGTTCTAAGTTATTTTTTTGTTACGATTTTGTGCACAAGGTTACCTGGGTCAGGGGATTACCGACATCCAGGGTCTGTAGCTGGAGTCAAGGAGGCTGAATATAGTTCTTTCGTATGAGATTTGGGTAGCAGTGAGAGCTGCCTTTTGATATGAGTTAAAGGTTATGAACCGCACAGTGGTAATGTACCGGACTGGTTACCGGTTGAAGAAAGCTGGACCGGACTGATCACCAGTTGAATACAGCTGGACCAGACTGGCTACCAGCTGAGGAATACAGCTGGACCAGTGTTAAGTTCGTTTAACTTACAAAGAAAAGCAATACATACGCACACTGTGGTTTGAGCCGCTGCGGCCGCTAATCAAATACAAACAGCTAAATTGTGCATATACACGCCGACACCTTATGCACACGATATAGTGACACGCGTGGCTGAATACGCTTTACCCCAAACAAGAATGGAATGCAACACCAGTAGTTAAATGTAATGTTGTGGTCCAACACAGCAACAATATTTACTAAAGAATATACAGATAAAAAGGTACAACAATATACAGAGAAGAGCTACAACCAATAATACATACGTTTAAACACGAGCGCTCCTGGATCCAGGCCTCAGTCAGTCTTGGCAAGATGACCTCAGAGAATAGGGACTGAGCCTGGTCAGGAGGCCTCTCTTTTATACAATTTGTCCAAATACAGTACAAAGGGGAATGTAAGCTCTTCTTTCATAGATCAGGGGGCAGGTCATTTACAGTACATGAGGGGTCATAGGTTGGCTTGAATAAATGGGCGATGCTTGGTCCAGGGTGCACTTGCAGATGTTAGCCTCTAGTTTCCCGCAAGGAGGAATAGGGAGGAATAGGGAGATGGGAGGGAGAGGGGAATAGGGGGAGGTGGGAGAGAGGAGGAATAGGAGGAGGTGGGAGTGAGCAACTGGAGTAATGGAATAGGAGACACAGCACAGAGAGAGAGAAAGGGAGAGCGATGTAACTTATCCACATTGTACTATACCCAGTCAGAGCAGGAGAAGGCAACAAGCTATTTACCTGGCTGTATTCTATTCATGGCTGCAGCTGCCCTGCTTCCTTTGGCCACAGATGGTCTCAAGAGCAACTAATATATGTCCATCAACACCAAAGACTGGATGCCATTCGTGTTGGATAGCTGTAACACCCGACTCCTCATGCCAGCAGCCAGTGTGTGTCAACAAATATGCGGCTGCGCAACATGACGTCTGACTGCATGGGTCATACTACGGGAAGGGGGTTTGGAGGCTGGCCACAGGGGTACACACTACTGGGAGGAGTGTTTAGAGACTGGCCACAGGAGTGTACACTTCAGGGAGGGAGTTAGGAGGCTGGCTATAGGGGTGCACATTTCGTAGGAAGGAGGGGTGGTTGGGGGCTGGCTACAAGAGTGCTTCCTGCAGGGGTGGTTGGGTGTTACGCATACTTCGGGCAGGCGTTGTGAGCTGGAGGCTGAGTAAAACAGCTCACACAGCATTTGGGGTTGGAGTGCCAGCAGCTCACACTAATGCACACAACACATAACAGGGGTGGTTGGGGGGGGGGGGGGGGGTGAGGAGCAGGGAATTGAGTCATGCTGCTGAGTGGCAAGTAATTGCCAAAGACAACCAGGTTAGTGCTGGGCACATTCCGACGGGGGTCATGTGCCACCATTTCCTTACCCCGACACCTCTGCCGCTGTGTGCTATATCTGTGTGAGCATGCTTCTCCCCCCCCCCTTCTTCCCCACGTTGCAGCTGCTGGCCTGGCAGAGCTCTTTTCGTTGAAGCAGTGGGGGTAGAAAGCAGGTGTCTCACCCTAAAAGGTGCTGTTTCTGGGGTCCGCTGGAGGAGGGGGCGTGGCCAATGTGTTTCAACAGCCCAATTACACCGCCGCTGCTCCCAGGCTCCCCCAGTACAGCTTCCTCTTCCTCCATTTCCCTGTAGCTGTATCTTCCGCTCCTGTCTTTCGCAGTTGCTCCTAGGAAGCCGGTAATCTTCTTGGCTCCCCCTGCTGGTGCCTGAAGGTAAATACTTTTCAGTGAGAAGTAGTGGAAGACGCCGGCTGACTATGTTTTCATGCGGATCTCGAATAGTTGTGACTGGAGGTTTTTTTGTTTTTTTGCGGGGGGGGGGGGGGGGCGCATTGGGCCCCTCCCTCCTCCTCCTCCTTCCCCCCATGGCTGTGTCCTGCGCTCTGCTCCTCTCCTCTTCGGCGGCCCACAGCACCCAGTGGCAGGCGGCATGTAATGAGTCAGTTTGACTCATTACATGCTGCTGGCTTTGAGCCTCTTGACAGCGGTGGGCCCCAGTGCAAGGCACTGCTTGCACTGCTGGTAGTTCCGCCACTGCATACATGCAGTTATAGCCTCATGTACTGATTGCTGAGATGCTCTTTACTTGGGTCTTCCAGCAATTGAATTATGCCACTTGTATCTAGTACAAAATGCAGCAGCCAGGCTGTTAATTAACCAGAACCATTCCAGCCACATAGCAGACATTCTGTACTTCCTTCACTGGCTGCCTGTCAAATGGCAAATCTATTTTTAAGATTAGCTTACTGACTTTCAAAGTCCTACATAACCAGGGGACTTGAAGTAGCTTCTGATTCCTTGTGCCAACACTCACTTACTTTGATACGCAGATGGAGGATTATTAGTTGTACCTAGAAGTTATCATATTTCATTTGAGGTTGAGATTTTAGCTTTGTGGTTCTGAGTCTTTGGACCTCCCTGCTCTGCAGTTTGAGAGGCCACGATTCTGAAAACCTTCAAATACGTCTCAAAACGTTCTATACTACTACTACTTCTTGCCATTGGAAGCACTCCTCAATCATATAAATGGAAACTCCCTAGTCCTATAATTCCAATGGAGATAGGAATATATGTGTCCAAAATCGGCAGCACCCAGAGCAATGAATAAACAAACAAATAAACCAGCAAATGCGGCGATTTTGGACATATATATATATATATATATTTATTTCATAACCGGTGCTCAAGATGAGCAGTGATCTTGCCGTAGAAGCACGTTAACCACAGGCAGTGCACCAAAACCTGTTTCCGTAACATGACGTTATCACCATACACCTCGACATGGTGGCAATGAAATTCAGCTGCTGATGTGCCCTTTAGATTCAGAAATCTTATCACACTTCGCACATCAATATTTGACCATGTATCTGCCAGCCCCACCATCTTATAACTGATGCTGGTACAGTATGACATATGAGGCACAGTCTATTGACTGTGATGGGGTGCAGTGCTCTACCTGCTCTGGCCTGGCGGGGGGAATGCAGAACAGTTGTAGATTGCAGAGGCATATTCCAAATGGGTTGACTAGTCAAGAGCCCAATTTCTTCATGGAACTTGTGTACTACTGAATAAGAGATTTAATTTGTCTTCTTCCCATAAAAGTGGGTTTAAAGTGCCCACAAAAATAACTATCACAAAGTTGAAACAAAAGTTTATTTCAAATTACAAAGCTGTTGATTACCATTACAATTATCTTATGTATTATAATAGACTCTTACATGTTATGTTAGGTGTAGTACGGTATGCCGGCGCTCGGGGAGCCCGACCGCCGGCATACCGGCAGCGTGGCGAGCGCTAAGGAGCCCCTTGCTGCGGGCACGGTGGCGCGCTACGCGCACCACACTATTTTATTCTCCTTCCAGGGGGGTCGTGGACCCCCACGAGGGAGAATAGCTGTCAGTATGCCGGGTGTCGGAATTCCGGCGCCGGTATAATGTGCGCCGGGATCCCGACATTCGGCATACTGAAGACCACCCGTTATGTTTTGTCCAGGGTTCTGTGTTGTTACAAAATGGATGACTTACCACGTGCATTTGGAAATCAGCCCTTACTGCTGCTAGCAGCCAAACAAATAAAAAAGAGAACTTTGGACTAAACAGCTTTATATGGTAAACAGGAACTGTTACCCTCATAGAAAGGAATACACGAGTTTCATGCCTGGAAATAGACTATAGTCAAAGTAGAGATTATCCTTTAAATGGGTGTAGGTGTATTTATGCAGGGTGAGCAACACTGTGCCAATTAGCCAATCTGATATTCTGATTCTGATATATCAGCTGTCTGGTGTAACAATGAGTCAAAGTACCGCTCCTCTGGGAATGATGTCCTGATGTCCCTGTATTTGGGCTATCTCCGCCTTTGACAATAGAAAGGATGGCAGCTTGTAGTTGTGAACTACATGTGCCCCCAGTTCCCTGATCTGAATATCAACACATTGGCTTTCAGTTCTTGTCTGGCCCAAATACAATGAATATGTTCCTACCTTCTGTTCTACAGATACTGTAGGTGCATCACCAAAGTTTTCTCTACAAAAAGGTGCTGGGGTTTTGTATCACTGGGTAGGTTAGATGGTTTGGACCTACTTTCAGTGTAAAAGTGTTTAAATCTTGAGAGGTTCATGTTAGGCCTCCTGGTTATAAATAAGAGCACGGAGCGCCAATGTGAAAAATCTAAATCAAGTGATATTGTGTGTGATATTGTGTGTGATGTCAGCAGAACTCACACTGGTAGTTCACTGGGTCTGTTGGATAATTATCCAATGTCTAACAGATGATCCCAAGCGTAGGCAATACTTTGCTTATCTTATAGATGGATTTTCTTTTTCTCTTAGACAACATAAAAAAAACAAAGACTCCTTCTGGTACATTCATATGCAATTAAGTTTCATTATGTTTGGACACTGATACAATTTTTGTTATTTTAGCTGTTTACTGAAACATATTTAAGTAACAATATAATGAATATAGTTTTAAAGTTAATTTGAGGGTATTCATATCCAAATTGGAGGAAGGGTTTAGGAATTCCAGCTGTAAAAATCTGTTTTTCAAAGGACTAAAAGTATTTGGAAAATTGACTGAAAAACTGTTTCATGGACAGGTCTGGACTATTCCTTCATCTTTTTTTTCATCAATTAAGCAGGCAAAAAGTCTGGAGTTGAGTTGATTCCAAGTGTGGAATTTGCATTTGGAAGCTGTTGCAGTAAACAAATAACATGCGGTCAAAGGAGCTCTCAAAGCAAGTGAAACAGGCCAACTTTAGGCTGCAAAAGCACAAAGAATCCATCAGAGAGATATCAAGAACCTTTGGAGTGGCCATATCAGCAATCTATTACATTCTGAGAAACAAAAACACACTGGTGTGCTTGGCAACATTAAAAGGCCAGGATGTACACTGCAGTGATAAATGATCGCAGGACTCTTTACATTGTAAAGAAAAAAAACTCTTCTCAACATCTAGCCAAGTGAATAACACTTTCCAGGAGATAGGAATATTATTATACCATAAAGAGAAGACTTCACAAAAGACAGAGTGTTCATCACAAGGTGCAAACCATGGCCGTAACTGGGAAGGGGGGGGGGGGGATAAGGGGGCGTGCCCGGGTGCAGAATCTGAGAGGGTGCAGAGATGGGTACTCTGCCTCCCCTGCTTCCTCTCTGCCCTCAGAGGCTACCATTTGCCATGTTAAAGAACCCTTGTTGCAGGTATCCACTCCCCAGCACCACAAATGTTGACCCCTGGGAAAATCCCCCCTCCCCTTCAACTAGAACGCTAATGAATGGGGCAGAGGAGGTGACCATGGACTCTCCAGCTTTCCCCTTTAATTTCCAGAGCGCTAGTCCATGGCCGCTCACACACTTCTGTGCCTGTGTAAGCAATGTCTGCCCCCAGGCCTGATCTCCAGTGCCTCCCCCTTCCTGCTGCTCCACCAGATGAGGACAGGGCCCTAAGGGGCTACCTACTGCCAGGTCCCAGAAACCTTTCTGCAGGTCCCTGCTCCTCAGTACCACCAATGTGGATTCCTGGGAAACTACCCCTCCCCCCCGGCAACTAGAACACTTATGAATGGGGCGGGGGTGACCATTCACACACCCCTGTGCCTGTGTAAACTATGTCTACCCCGGCCCTGTTCCTAAGGGCCTCCCCCTTCCTGCACGACAGCTCCAACCAGAGGCGGAAAGGGTGAGAGGAAGCAGCAGCAGCCAATAAATAGTCTGGACACTGAGGTGAGGTCTGTATACGTCAGGACAGCTGCTGCCTCCCAAAGAGTGGTCCTAGGTCCTGACTGGCATGCAGGGCTTTGTAGTCATACAGCAGTTGACCAGTCCTGAGTCACCCCCCCCCATTGTGTGTGATACAGTGACTAAATGGCTTATATCAGGTTTATAACACCAGACAGCCCTAGGGACTCCTCTCTGAAGCCAGGATAACCCACATAGTGTGTCCCCTTCCCAGAAAGTTGGTACTCCTCCTCTTTAATTGGCCTTAGGTCCTGGCTGGTATACTGGGCTATGTAGTCCTACAGCAGTTGGCCAGTCAGAGTCCCCCACAATACTGTATCTGAGGTGCATGTTAGGTTTCTTGTGTTCCTATCCATTTTCCATTGGTAATGTGTGCTGGATGCACACTTACGGTGCTGGTTGTCACTTTGCCAACTGTTTATTAGTGTGTTTTTGACACGGTTCCAAAGTGAGTGTCTGTGTGCATGGGGGGCGCCAAATTGCTGCCTTGCTACGGGTGCCAAAAATCCTAGTTTCTGCCCTGTGCAAACTATTCATAAGCTTCAAAAACTTTGCCAAGCAACATCTAAAAAAAAGCCAACCCAGTTCTGGAACCACATTCTTTGGACAGATGAAATAAAGATCAACCTTCACTAGAATGATGGGTAGAAAAAAGTAAGGACAAGGCTTGGAATGGCTCATGATTCGAAGCATACAGTACTCCTCTTCTGCAAAACATGGTTAGGGCAGTGTGATGGCTTGTTTTTGTATGGCTTTCATTTGCACTGAGTCACTAGTGTTTACTAATGATGTGACAGAAGCATGCAGATAAATTCTGAAGTGTTTAGGGATATACTATCTGCTTAGATTCAGTCAAAAGTTGATTAGATAGTGCTTCACAGTACAGATGGACAATGACTTAAAACATACTGTGAAAGCAGCTGAGGAGCTTTTCAAGGAAAAAAGTGGAATATCCTAAAATGGCCATGTCAGTCACCAGATCTCAACTTGTCGAGCCTGTATTTCACTTGCCTAATACAATACTAGAGGCATGAAGACCCAAAAACAACAATTGAAGTAAATGCCTGGCAGAGAATAACAAAGGAGGTAACACAGCATTTGGTGATGTCCATGGGTTCCAGACTTTAAAATATTTATTAGCAAATTTCAAAAATAAACATTTATTTGTGATTATGTTAATTTCTTTAATTACATTTGATCCCCGAAAACAGGGACTGTGAATAAACATTGTTGCAATTCCTAAACGTTTCATACAATACTTTTGTTCAACCCCTTGAATTAAAGCTGAAAGTCTGCACCTCAATTGCATCTCCTTTGTTTCATTTCAAATCAATTGTGCTGGCTTACAGAGTTAAAATGAGGAACATTTTGTTAGTGTCCAAATATATATGGACTGAACTATACAGTATAACAGAACTATTTTAGAAACCTAGCTCAGTTGAGCAAAACATCCACGTGTGATCAAACTTTCTATCCGTGGTTTCTGTGTCTACTCTGATCATGAGGGTTCCTATTATACCGAATAGTACCAGAAAAGCTTAAACTAGGCAGGAGAAATTGTAGTTAGCCAATCTTCATGGACCATAGGGATCCTCAAATCTTCATAATGAACATAGGGGGTAAGTCCAAGTTGATCGCAGCAGGAAATTTTTTAGCAGTTGGGCTAAACCATTTGCACTGCAGGGGGGGCAGATATAACATGTGTAGAGAGAGTTAGATTTGGGTGGGTTATTTTGTTTCTGTGCAGGGTAAATACTGGCTGCTTTATTTTTACACTGCAATTTAGATTGCAGATTGAACACACCACAACCAAATCAAATGGACCCTAAACACTGGCCGACATCACTGCACGATATGAACGATCTTGTTCATTAATGAACGAGATAACGTTCATATCGTGCAGTGTGGAGGCACCAGCGATGAACGATGCGCGGCCCCGCGCTCATTCATCGCTGGTGCCATGTCGGCTGTGCATGCAGGCCAATATGGACGAGATCGTCCATATTTGCCTGCACGTCTACGGAGCCGGGTGACTGGGGGAGTGAAAAAACTTCACTCCCCCCGTCACTTCCCCCCCGCCGCCGGGTCGCCCGTCGCCCACCTCGGTGGCCAATCGCGTAATGTGTAGGGCCTATGACTCTCTCTGCACATGTTATATCTGCCTCCCCTGCAGTGCACATGGTTTTGCCCAACTGCTAACCAAATTCCTGCTGCGATCAACTTGGAATTACCCCCATAGTTCTGTTGATTTATGAGTAAAATACTGCTTTCAACTCTGTATCTTTTTCTTTAATATGACCTTGACTCCCATTTGGTTAGGTTGCACTGTTCTGGAAGAGTGAGCCTAAATTGGTGGCAATTGGCTCATTCTAGTTGCTTATAGTGTAAATTGCTATGTAGAGATAATCCAAGCACTCCAGGATTTATAATGCACTGATACAGTATTTCTCTATATGTGTATATATTTACATAATGAAAGAACGCAGTGCATTTAAAGTATTAATGCAGTCTTCAGCTTGGTATGTGACTGAACTTCAAAGACTTTATATATGTCTTGGATAATTAATAACCTCTTGGATAATTATCCATCACTTGTATATTTAAAATGCTTACGGCTAAAATGGCTATGAATGACGTAGCAAAGATTTTTTTGGGTAATGTAATGTTTTTTAATGTACTGCATTATGTGTTAATTTTGAAGGTGTTTAATGATTTTTATGGTTTTTTTTTTAAACTTTCTTTTCAGATAGTTATTTAACGCATATTCATATGAGAGAGGTTTGACATAGCTATTAATGCTTTTTTATTTTGTGATATTATTATGTACAGTAATTTATGCTATACTAATATTGAAAAAGATTTAGCGTACCTAGGAATGATCATAAACTATGTAAGATTTGTGGCTTTGAAGTTTACATGTTTATAGCACCCTGAGAAAGTGGCTGTTGGCACAAAACGATCGGCAGTTATATACATGATAAATAGTCACTGTTCGACATCCACAGTATCTCTCACAAGGAGACACAGTCCCACATACTGTACATCCACCATTATTCATTATTGGGGTGTGGATTATTAGAGCTACACTAAAATGGTCTACAGTCAATAGGTCTACAACTAATGGTAGACATGCATTAGATCGACACGGTCAAAAGGTCAACATGGGATAGTTAGATAGGACAGGTCTACAGGGTCAAAAGGTCGACAGGTTCAAAAGTTGACATGTAAATGGTCGACACAAAAAAGGTATACAATTTTTTGGGGTGTTTTGTCACTTTTATGCCACAAACAAGCCCTGTTAGTGTACAACATCCCCTCGCGTTCGGTCAAGGTGCCTCGCTCCGCTACCGTTGCGCTCGGCACAGGTTACTATTCCCAATCGTAGTCCACATTGATGGTAAAGTATGAAAAAGATGTAAAAAAGAAAATAACAAAACACTTTTGTCTACCATATGTGTGTCGAACTTTTGACCCTGTCGACCTAATGCATGTCTACCATTAGTGGTAGACCTATTGACTGTAGACCTTTTTAGTGTATATCTATAGTTCAGATACTTCGTTATTTCCAGCTTGGCATCGCTGGACTCAGAAGTGAAGCATACTATACACTTATTAGCACAATGCTCAGAAATATCTCAGGTAACCTAGAAAGAAACCACTTCTGCAATGCACTGAATAATGTATAAAACAAAATTTATTTCCTATTTGCAGGTCTATTTACACTTGTACATATTATTCATGCTTAAGTCCAGTGCTCAGCATTCTAGTCTTTTTCAGTTTAAATAATAAACAAGCAGCATTAGTGTATAAAATATTTTATTACTATCAGAAATAATAAACTCTTTTTTTTTTTCATTTTAACAAATGTTATTTGTGCTTGTAAAAATACCAGCAATGAAATAGGACGTACATCTATTTATTGGGACATTCAGAAACAGGCGACATAACATATGACATACTGTATGGCTCCAGAGAGCTCCTTTTGCAGAACACAGTAATCGCACCATACCAGGATGCACCTTGCCCGATGTTTTCGGGGTGTCCACAAAATAGATTTGACACACATAAAATAGCCACAGAAAATGTATTATAAAGATGGGAAGCGCCATTTATGGCGAAATAGACTAATCACATTCAGAATGATTTTAATGAATTTTTAACCTGTTTTACCACGGTTAGTCTGCAAATCTTATTCTTGTCGGGATTTATTTAAAGAACGGCACATGTTGTAACCTATAGTAGCTATTCACATACTGGCTTTCATTAGTCTGACTTCACTACACTGGTGATGCCTGATTGGTTGATATGGGCTACACTATTGTTCTTCACATCACTAACTGAATCCAACTGACTTTACTTTTAGTGCATCACGGAGAAATAAAAACCTTAGATGAATGGGGAAACTAAGGCTATCACCAGTAATACTTGCCAGTAGTTATCATCGGTCTGAGGGCATCTAAAATTAGGAGGTTTACGTCTTATCTCCCTATAATAAATCGGTCCCTAAGTCAATGCAGAGATGTCATTCAAAGTACTTGAGTAGCTCACAACTTCCTACATTACTAGATTGGGATGGTGGGGAAAAACCACACCCACAATTGACAATGCCAATGATCTGCCCTGTCACAACCCCAATCCCCATCCCATTTAATGAAGGCAACATTTAAAATCAGCAAATCACAGCCTTTTTGTTACCACTGGAAATTTTGACTATTGGGTGGTTTATCTTAGGTTTTGGATTTCTGATACCAGGCCTGAAGGTGGACAGTATGGTTGAGAACAGCCTACAGTTTTGTTATGTAGTATTTGCAATACTATATCAAAGAGTTTACTAGTAAGTAGAACCATAACTGATAACTATGTAACATTTTTTTTACAATATATATTTACTAAACATTCCAAAAGAACAAGCAATGCATGAGCCAAGCAATCGTTATTTGTTTAGTTTGGTACTTCAGTCCAGGAGAATAAGTAGATATTGAATATCCCAATGTAACTTTAGAGGAGGGGGATCCCCAACCACAGATGCACGCCCCTAACTACATGGTAGTTTCACCTTTGGTTCAATGTCTGGTCATCTTTTACGTATTGTACTCACCAGCCTGATCCACCCAGATCACCCTAAGACCTGTCCAAACCATAGATGCCACTCTTGTCTACCAGTATCACATGCCTTTTGGAATTGAAATTTGGGAACGCTGATATATTATCTGTTTGAACATTATGGAGTATTTCATCAAATAGTGACAACAGAAAAGATTTTCTAGCACATCATAAGGCAGCAGTAGAGCACAATCTGATGTCATTTTTAAATACTTTACTGGATCAGCAGAGCGGTGCTTAGCTCCCCAGTCATACAATGGGCAGATTTTGAGGATTCTTGCTGGTTTGCCAATCAGTCTTGGGACTTTGTAGCTGGCAAACACGTGTTGTGTTGCTGGAATTTCAGTTTGGAGAAGTTATCACTGGAGAGCCCCAAATACGCCTGCCAATGGTGATACATGGTGATTGCCTATGCCGGCAATAGCCTTCAAATAAATAGTAAGAAACCATCTATTCTTTGAGATAGAACATGAAAACCTCTCATAAATATTTATATTTAATATGCTCGTGTGTTTTTCAAGACCCAAATTAAGACCCCATGGGGCTCTAGACAACATACTGGGCGGAGGCAACATAAAAATGGGTAAGGATAATGTGGGCCACTCAGAGCCCAAGGCAGTAGCTTGGGGTGCCTTATGGATAATCCAGCTATGGGTGTCCACTGAAGTCTGTGAAGAAAGTTCTGTCATTGTTAGATAAAAGTAATTATATCTAATTCCGATCAGGATATAATTAGTGATGCCAATAAAATTAAGGTGGCAGCATCGATAAAGCAAACCCATTCCGTTCCAAATATCATCTGTAACAGACTGCTCTCAATGTGCCGTCATTTTTCTAAGTATTTTGACAGCTTTCTTTCTAAGTAACTACTTTTACTTCAGGCGGTGACTGTAAATAGTGAAACTGTTTTTCAAGAACTCTGTAGATGAATCTCAGACGTGAACCCATCACTCACTTAGAATCTTAAGGCCAAATGCTGCATTTTTATTGCAAAAGTCTTTCTGCCGATACTAATTTATGATATGAAGGAAAGCACACTGCAAAACTATAGCAATAAGAAAACAATACAATGAGTTTCAATTGAAGTTTCTGAGTCTTCTCAAAATATTTCCACTAAATGGTTTCATTTCCCAAACTAATCCAGAGTAATCACTACAATCCGAAGTGGAGAGTTGATTTGAGTGCAGCCAGCCTAAGGGGCTTATGTACTAGCCCGCGAGATGCAGGCACGGGTATTATTACGGCGTGTCTGCCCATATTTGCAAAGTGGCAATCATTTAAACAGCAAGGACAAGTTAGTTTTGCCTTTTAAATGATTGCCGTTTTAAGATTATGGGCAGACTTGCAGGATTCTTGTCTGTCTCTGCGTTTTGCAGGCTAGTACATAAGCCCCTTAGAGTCAGTGGCCATATAGTCATCATACATTGCTTTATTGCTTCTGTATATCTGTTTTTTTTTCCTAATATCATTGATAATTGTATAGCGGTTACCTAGACAGTGGAGGCAGCCATAATGAGGGCTTACCCAATGTATTTATGAGAATTATGTATATCATTATTCACTATGAAGTGTGAGCCTCTCCCATACTGTGGGGCAGATTTATTAAGCCTGGTGAAGTGATAAAGTGGAAGGTGATAAGGCACCAGCCAGTCAGCTCCTAACTGTAATTTTTCAAACTCAGCCTGTAACATGGAAGTTAGGAGCTGATTGACTGGTGAGTTATCACCTTCCCTTTATCACTTCACCAGGCTTAATAAATATGCCCCTTAGTGACATCACAGACTGCTAGTGAAGTCATAACCTGCATTCTAATAAATATTCATTCAGCCCAGAATATGGCAGCTTCCATGTTGTGTTGGTGATGACTGCATTGTAATGGGTGTAGTATGGTATGCCGGCGGCTGTGCTCCCGGCGGCCAGCATACCGGAGCCGGAATCCCAACTGCCGGCATACCGACAGCTGGGCGAGCGCAAATAAGCCCCTTGCGGGCTCGCTGCACTCGCCACGCTGCGGGCACAGTGGCGCGCTACGCGCACCACATTATCTATTCTCCCTCCAAGAGGGTCGTGGACCCCCAAGAGGGAGAAAAGATGTCGGTATGCTGGGTGTTTGGATTCCGGCGCCGGTATACTGTGCGCCGGGATCCCGACAGCCAGCAAACTGAAGACCACCCCATTGTAATATTTACACAACTGACTAATTAGACATTTCAAACTAATAGTATGTATAATGAGTATAGAAAATAAATAAAAAACATAACTACTGGATGAGGGTTGTTGGAGGATAAAACCCCCCCATTAACTTGCGCATAGAATAACACACAGCAGCATATGGTAACACAGCACAGTATATAGTGGTATACAGTATTACAGCCTTGCATAGATGGATACATTAGAACAGATGGACCCTATCATCACCCCACATCCACTGCTCCAATACTAACATATCTGTTGCCTTGCATGGTTGTTAACAAGGGTTGTGGTATGGTATGCCGGCGGACGGGCTCCCGGGCGACCAACATACCGGCGCCGGTAGCCCGACCGCCGGCAAACAGACAGCGTGGCGAGTGTAAATAAGCCACTCTATTTATTCTCCCTCCAGGGGGGTTGTGGATCCCCACGAGGGAGAAAAACTGTCTGTATGCCGGCTGTCGGGATTCCGGCGCTGGTATACTGTGCGCCGGGATCCCGACAGTCGGCAACCTGAAAACCACCCGTTAACAAGAAGCCCATAAAATGTGACACTGCGAAAGAGGGACATGTACAGCAGTGCAGCTTTGTACCTTGTGCTAACACAAATGTGAAGTGCTAACACATACAGTATATGAACAGTATCCTGGCATATTATATCATTCTTATTTTATAGGCATTTTTTTTAATAGCTCAGAGAGTCATTGATACAGTATTAGTTAATGGAAAACTGATTCCACATTTTAAGTTTCCTTGGAGTTTATGCATATTGGCACAGATGAATATTGGAGCACACACTCACACTCCGCCACACAGAAGCAAGAGATTTCTCACAACCATGCTGGATGTCAGGTCTGACACTTGGCCCGGGCAGCTAGTGACCATAAATGCATCTGATTTGGCCAAACAACCAGGTGTATACTTCTTACTTCATTTCTCTACTATAAATATTTAATGTGGCTGCCACAATGTGTTCCTATCACAAATCTCTCTGCTCATTTTCTTTCAAATCAAAATACTCTAACCTGGAATACCAGATATGATTGTCTCATACTCGCAGAGAAAATATTTTGTGAACGAAAGGAACAAGCCACAGTGTAATTGACGGATACATCAAGTCTTAATCATGCCTGTATAAATGGTTAATCGTAATGTTATCACATTAGCATTTTGTTTATTATAAGATATAACACTTGCAGATATATTAGAATGCAGATGTTAAATCACTGATCTCTCTGGATGGACTTTGTATCCCTTCTCCAGTCATCAGGGAACTCTAGGGAGGGAATCCAGTTAGCTGCGAGCGTTACCCCGCAGCTAATTGAGTGCACCATGCGGGGAACAGCTATTCAATTAATTATCCTTTTCCTTGCACAGTAAAACATCTGTAAGTATGTGGAAACCCACTTATTCTGCATAAAATGTGGAATCCAATGGGTATGGCGGCATGCTAAATGCAGAGGGATGCATTTAACACAGATTTTTTTTCTAGCAGCTCCTGGAGCACAGGTGTATTCATAACTGACTGACACATTTTAAAAGAACAGCTACAGTAGTACTAATTATTTCATTTGTTATTCTCTGAGGAGGCTGGACAAACATGCACTGTTAGGGTCCAATGAGGACTGGATGCGGGAAACACTGGCCTAAAGGGCCCCATAGTGTACATCTGATTCCATGATCCCATTTGGCGATCAAAATGCAGATCGGTGACCATCTATGATTGGGGATTCATTGGGGAATCAGAGAAATTGTGCATTTTAAATTCCCCAAATTGCCAATCCCAATCATTTTCTTAGCTGAGATTGGCAAATCAGGGAAATGCAACATGTGAATTTCCCCGATTCCCTGACCGAAGCGTTGGGTGAATTGGGATTTGCAACAAACTATCATAGATATATGGGGGCCTTAAGTCACTAAGCGTTGACTAACTCAAGTATATCACAACCACCATCACCTTGGTGTAAAGCTGATGCCTATTACGCAACCTGCGTTCCATCTATGCCTCATCAAAGGGACAAGAGAATGAAACTAATTTAAATAACAAATACAGTACACCAATGTTGGTAAAACTTCTGAACAGCATTAACACAGCATTTACAATTAATTACTGACCAGAACTTAAATTGAACAAATCAGTTGTTTCTGGATTTGTGGGTTAGACAGTAGCTGGTTTTATGTTTATTTTGAAACTTGATTTGTGTTGGAAAAATGTCCTATGTACTTTGTTGGTTTTGTAAGTGTGTTAAATGTCTCTTAACTTTGTACATATTATAAAGAGATGTTTTATAACCACATGTCCAATCTATTCAGGCTATGCCATCTGCTGTCCTAACCATGCATATTTGTTGGATACATAGCACCCTCATCCTGATAGGGCATTTCCCTTTTGGACATACAAAAGAGGAATCATTTTGGAGAAAATTGGGACTTTTGAGAGGTACTGTATGCATAACTTACCTTGCTTATTATCAAGCTCATGGAATACACCATTAATGGCTGTGGAGGGAGAAAAACACAAAATACAGCTAAGGATGATGGCTGATTTGAGGTGGCTGCAGCTTTAAAACAAAACAATTCCATTCCAAATATCCGCTAAGGAAAATAAAATGATGTTTGTAAGAGACTGCTCTCAATGTGCCGTCATTTTGATATCTTTTTTTTCTAAATAACTACTTTTACTTCAGGCGCTGACTGTAAATAGTGAAAATGTTTTTCAAGAACTTGGTAGATGAATCACATACAGGAATCCATCACTCATTAAGAATCTTAAGGCCAAATGCTGCAATTTTATGGCAAAAGGCTTTCTGACAATACTAATTTATGATATGAAGAAAAGAACAATGCAAGATTATAGCAATAAAAAAAAACATTTTAATATTCAATTTCTATAGACATTTCCACTGTTTTATTTAATTAGCAAAACTAATCTAGAATTATAGTAATCAATACAATCCTGTCTAAATGTGCATACACACGGTGACATATTGACTATGGGGCTGATTCAGACCTGATCGGTGCTGTGCATTTTCGCACAGCAGCAATTAGGTCTGAACTGCGCATGTGCTGGCGCCACAGTGTGCCGGCGCATGCCAGACAACCGACGGCTGTCGTAGCCCTGCAAACGCCTCAACCTGATTGACAGGCAGAGGTGGTCGCTGGGTGGGACGCCATTTAGGGGGTGCAGTCCGGGTAACGCAAGCGTGCGACGAGTAGCTCCCTGCCAGTGCGCAGGAGCTGCCCTGGCTTGGAGCTACTCCTGAAGTACAAAAGCATCGCCGCTGTGCTATGCCAGACATGCGGGGCGGACTAGCCCTGTGCTGGGCGTCCCCCCGCATGTCTGTGTGACTGATCGTAAATGTGCTAAATTTAGCACATCTACGATCATGTCTGAATTAGCCCCTATGCCCGATTTTGACTATGCGATTTCCCTTGAACTCCCCTGGAGCCCAGAAGCACCGATATTGTCTATACACACAGTGCGATTTTGGCTATGTGCGATTTTTACTATGGCCATTTTTGAATATACTTTGTACTTTATAGTACACAATATTGTCAAAATTGCCTTGCCTGTACAGTCTATTTTTTCTTGCGATCCCGACCCCGCGGGGCCGCACATCGGTATCGCAAGCTGTGTACAAACGGTGCAATACGTGCTAACATTTCTTGCAATTTTGACTACATTGTCAAAATCGCAAGAATACATCGCAACGTGAGTATGCACTTTAAGTGGAGTGTTTCGTGTGGGGTGAAGGGTCATGCACATGAACTATGGCCAGTGCACTTGCGCAGACCAGATAGACGCGGCCGCTGCATGCAAACACAGCAGCTGCGTCCATCTCCAAATAACCACTATAATCCCTAACAGAGAGAGACACAGACAGGTGGGTTAATTTTGCCGAAACCCAATAGCAGTATGTCTTTGAACTGTGGGAGAAAACACATGTAAACATGGAGAACATACAAAAAAACTCCTCACATATAGGGTTCTGTTCGGAATTGAACCAATGACCATAAACTATATGTATTTTTCATATCATTTTTTAACATGCTATAATATAGGGTACATTTTGGAATTGGGGTGCAAAGGAAACAGGTGTTTTAACAAATCACATTCTGCTATTTCTCTAGAACAGTTAAAAAAAAAAAAAAAAAAAAACAGTGAGCATGATTGGTTGATATGGGCGATGCTCTTTGTTTGGACCAGTTTTTATGTCATCCAATACCTATGTTAGGGAATGTTAACAATAGCACTTACACTATGGGCACAGTGAGAGACCTGCCACTAATACACTTTGTGTTCCACCTAACATTAAATTACCAGTCCTTTCAGCTGCCCCCAGAGACTTATTAAGCATACTAACTTAGGACTATCCTCTTTATTCATTGGTCAGTTATATCAAAGGACCTGCTGCATATGTTTGTATGCAGTTTTCTAGGATCTGCAAGGCTGCCAGTGGGTGTCCCTGTACATTGCCAGGTGGTTGTGGTGTTAGCATATTTTTGTATGACAAAAACGCAGCTGTAATTCCATTAGCAACCACAACTGAATCAGGCCCAAGGACACCATATCTTTCCCATTTGGATGCCAAATTCTTCTTTGGTTGTTTGATTCTTTTAATTATTGTCACTAACAATGATTAACCACTCGCTGCCTGCTATCTGTATTTACTTCCTGTCTGATGATGTGTTCATCTGACAGGACTTATATGTTTAGCCTACATCACCAGTGCAGGGATGGGAGCCTATATACCTGGTTTGCAGTAGGGATAGGACATAGGTGATAATTCAGAGTTGATCGCAGCAGCAAATTTGTTAGCAGCTGGGCAAAACCATGTGCACTGCAGTGGGGCAGATATAACATGTGCAGAGAGAGTTAGATTTGGGTGGGGTCTGTTCAAACTGAAATCTAAATAGCAGTGTAAAAATAAAGCAGCCAGTATTTACCCTGCACAGAAACAAAATAACCCACCCAAATCTAACTCTCTCTGCAAATGTTATATCTGCCCCACCTGCTGTGCACAGGGGGGGGTCATTCGGGGGAGTTGATCGTAGCTGTGCTAAATTTAGCACAGCTACGATCAGGCACTCAGACATGCAGGGGGACGCCCAGAACAGTGCTAGTCTGCCCCGCATGTCGGTGCCGCCCCCCCCCCCCCCCGCAGAAATTCAAAAGCATCGCACAGCGGCGATGCTTTTGTATTTGAGGAATAATTCCCGGCCAGAGCAGCTCCTGCGGCTGGCTGGGAGAACCCCTTCGCTGCCCGGGTTGCAGCGGCTGTGTGTGAAGTCACGCAGCCGCCGCGGCCCGCCTCCCCCAACAGTCCGGCCACGCCTGCGTTGGCCGGACCGCGCCCCCTAAATGGCGGCTTAAGGCCGCCGTCCAGCCCCCTACTGCCCAGCGACCGCCTCTGCCTGTCAATCAGGCAGAGGCGATCACTATTGAGCAACGGCCTTCGGGCCGTCCAGCATGCGCCGGCGCACTGCGGCGCTGGCGCATATCCGACCCGATCGCTGCGCTGCGATAAAGTGCAGCGAGCGATCGGGTCGGAATGACTCTCATGGCTTTTCCCAACTGCTAACAAATTTGCTGCTGCGATCAACTCTGAATTACCCCCATAGAATAATGGTTTTGCAAACAACAAGGTTTTGCGCCGAGTTCTGATGTATTTACCATTGATGGTGAAAGGTCAATGTTTCCCCACCATCAATGGTTTTATAATGATATTTGTTTATATTCGACTTTCTGCCTTCTGCTGCACACTGGTTGTCTATGTATCTCCATAATAGAATACTGTTAATAGTGTTTTAATTCTAGCTGGCAAGCAAAAGCTGTAATACTATATATCACCATTTTACATAATTTATCTTTACATGTCAGGCATGGGTCAAGTTGCAACTCTGTGGTTTATATAATTAAAATAATAAAATGTTAATAAATAAAAATAAATATAAAAAAAATCCTTTCTAATTCATCTCTTCACAAACCATCATGAATGATACGTATTAATTTTTCATGGTTTAAATACAATAATTAGAATATATCACACAGACGCTTCAGTACAAAACAATGGCCATCCTCCCAAATTTTGGTCTGTCCACCTCTGGTTCTACTTGTACTTTCTCCCACCATTCAGATTATTGCACATCACTGGTGGGATAGCATGGCGGATAGGTACTACAGCAACAACACCAATCAGAGACCATTATTTCATGGCTGAGAAAAAAAGTTAAAACAGGCAGACAGGAGGGAGAACGACCAAGGGACTAGGAACAAAAATAAATGTAAACTAATAAATAAAACCAATAACTAAAAATTGAAGAGGGGTTGGGATGTGAGGAGTTTAAACCTTAAAAATGTAATCATTTTAGTGGCAACTCCTAAACCTCCATGCAACCCTAGGGTAGAGATGTATGAAGCCATGGAGAAAGATAAAGTAGAGCAAGATACTGTAGCTACCAATCAGCCTTGAACTGTCATTTTATAGGCTGTTCTAGAAATATGACAGAATCTGATTGATTGGTGGTTTCTGTCTCCAAGGCTTGATACATACCCCCCAAGGTGAGTAGTGTCCCCCAGCTGGATGAGGGAGAAATTAAATAAAGAATACACCTGTACTTGGAAAATCTGGCTGAGTTGATTGAATGGAAAAATCTCTGAATTGCATTAATTGCATCCGAATAGTGCAATAATGGATGGAAAGGATCTCCAAAATACCTTGGGCTGTGATTGAAAAGTTTTGAGGGCTTCTGTCTTCCAAGGTCTATTGCTAGAAATCTCATGCTGGAGGTCCAGCCCTAGTGGGCCAGGCCTTAGTCAAATACTTCTTTTATCCCCAGATTAAAACAACCTTACTTGCTCACATGCATTCATCTTTGGTTATTTTAAATGCTGTGAGGTGTATTAGTGATAAAATAAAGGATTTACAGAGGACACGTTTCTTAATAGCTGGAGTGGCCTTAAAATGAAATTAATTTGCAGCAGAACCGTAGCTTTCCTAACATGGGTTGCCAATATGTCAAACTATTAACAGTTACGCAGATACAGGTAATTTCAATCTGCAAAGACAAAACCCAACATGACACAAACAGGAACAAGGGGAAACTACAGATGTGATATATTCAAGTCTTGTCGTCATCAGTTAAAAAGACATATGCAAATGTTCTGTGAAAATTAAATACATGTTACAAGCTGCTTTGACAGCAAAAACATTTTCGTTTGGTATTTGATAAAAAGCCACTTAAAGTACCTGCACCAAAAATGGCAAATTGCAAGCTTGAGTTCTCCAGAACCTCAAAAAAATGATTTCTTGCTCACATAGATATGTAGCTATACATATAATAGTATATACAGTCTTTACAATAGGTTTTATTCTTTAATAGTGCTGTAACAAAATATTTTCAGGCACAGTGAGTCCCTGCTCCATAGAGCTTACAATCTAATTTTTGGTGCCTGATGCACAGTAATATAAAGTGATTCAACTAAGTTCAAAGAGCTCCAATGAAAAATCAACAGTCTCCTGCTTTCTATTCACTGATCATTTTGGTATTGTCACTAAATGATCACCTTAAGTATTAAAATCTGAAACCACATCAGAAGAACGGACATCTGCCCCTGATCCACAGCTTTCCAAATAGTACTGTGGTAGATATAAATAATGAAGGATAGAGAGTGAGGGATAGAAAAAGACAGAAGACAGTGATAGAGGTAGTGATAAGAGAAACAAAGAATAGAGGGATTGAGGGAATGATAAATATATTGAGGACAGTGAGAGTGAGTGAGAGACAGTTATAAAGAGACACATACAGTAGAGGACATGTAGGCCTATGTA
Source organism: Pseudophryne corroboree (assembly GCF_028390025.1). Lineage (NCBI taxonomy): Eukaryota > Metazoa > Chordata > Amphibia > Anura > Myobatrachidae > Pseudophryne > Pseudophryne corroboree. Next base: position 776,101,717 of record NC_086447.1, on the reverse strand, counting down.
TTAAACCTATCACCCCCTAATACAGCAGTTTCCTCATGATTTATCCATCCCTGCTATGTACCAAATGCAGAACACAGGAGATATCACAGATAACTCCTGCATTCGGGTAAGTAATACAGGACACTGATAGCTAACACAATCTTGAGGTTGTAGCCTTTATAGTTTATGACAGAGGTTCTGAAATGCGGTCCTCAAGGTACCCCAATGGTTCAGGTTTGAGGTATATCCATGACTCCGCACAGATAGTAAAATCAAATTGACTGGGGTGCTAATTAAATCACCTGTGGGCAAGCATGGATAAACTTAAAACCTGGACCGTTGGGGTGCCTTGAGGCCCACGTTTGAGAACCTCTGACCTATGCACATACTACTGGATCTTCTTGCCAGCAGTTCTAGGCTGCTGGTAATGGGGAGAAAATCACTTAATTTCACCGGGACTCTGAGAAGAGCCCTGGATTGGTAAATAGGTTAGAAAAACATTCCATATCACCACTACATGAAATGTTAATTATTGGGTATGCAACACTAATTTTAATGAATAGACAATAGAAAAATTGACAAGGGTGGCTAAAGAGAGAGGACTAATAGTAATACAGGACAGAAAGAGTGAGTGGGACTGATAAAGAGAGACAGAGGATGGTGAGATTCAGTATAGAAGCTAGGGGCGAGAGAGAGAGAGAGAGAGAGAGAGAGAGAGAGAAAGGGGATGGAGAAAGACACTAAAAGAAACTCAGGAAAGACGAAAGAAACTGCATTTCCCTCCTAATTTTCTTTGATATGCATTTCTCCCCCCTGGTATACAGTATATCCACATTGTACTACTGTCCACTGATTATGAAACTCTTTTTGAATGCAATACGTAGTACACATTTATTTGGCATTATCTTCTAACACCAGTTATACTATAAATAAAAAAAATCCTCATAGATAAATTAAATAATAAAATACATTTAAAAAAATAAATGGTCGCAAGCCTTTCTGAAACCCCATCTGAAACATTAAGAGAGAAAAATACGTGTGAATGTACTTGAGCAATTACTGGGTATGGTAAAAGAAGATTGGAATCTGCAGAGGAAAGTTGCTCAGGATAGCATGTGACAGAGCGTATGATTGGCTGATAGAAATGTAGTTATTCTGGAGAGAGAATAGAAAACACAAAATGGTATTCTGTAGACGAAAACAGCAGATGCCAAAGAAAAGTAATTCCATTGATTGAAAGCCAAAGGGAAAAGCTTCTCTTTCCAAGTAAAAGAAAACCACTTGCCTAACACAATAAGGCTCAACATTTGTCGTGTCATTCTTCAATCCCTGAAGCTGTATCGGACAGTGGATATAATTTATATAGGGAGAACTTTCTTTCCGCTGTTACTGTCTTACTATTTGTCACATCGTGTTGTCAGGTCAAATGCTTTATGTCATGATTAAAACCTTACAGTACTAGTTTAATCTGTGCAAAACGTTTCATATCCCTGAAAGTAAATATTCTCTAGTATTCTATATTATTACTGTTTGTCTACAAAGTGTAGTGTGTGTGTGTGTGTGTGTGTGTATATATATATATATATATATATATATATATATTCACAAACTAGTTGGGCTCTAGACTGTAAAATTGAAAAATAGCATTATGATCTTTACTAATGTGAGAGTGATATACTATATATTTATATAATACATATAACTAAATATTTCCGTTTCCAAATGATAAATATAGACAGATCTTGAAACAAACTAAATAATAAAACTGTTATTTCAGGTGCATTAAACTAAGATACATAACATATCAAAATATAGGCATCTTTTCAGAAAAGTTAATGTAGATGTATCATAAAAATATACCCTGAATGTCACAATATTTTACATGTTTAAAAGTCTGGATTTGATCCAAACGATATTAAGTATTATACATTTGGGTTATTTAAGTGCAAAGTTACAAATATGCAACAGCCCACAGCAACCAATTATATGCAGTCGATGGATCAAAGATCAGTGTTGATTGGTGGGTTTAGGCAGAAACAGATGTACTAAGACTTGGAAAGTGATAAAGTGGCGAGAGATAAAGTACCAACCAACCAGCTTCTGTCATTTTTCAAACACAGCCTTTAAAACATAGCAGTTAGGAGCTAATTGGCTGGTTCTTTATCTTTCTCTACTTTATCACTCTCCAAGACTTAGGCCCTCATTCCGAGTTGTTCGCTCGCTAGCTGCTTTTAGCAGCATTGCATACGCTAAGCCGCCGCCCTCTGGGAGTGTTTCTTGGCTTAGCAGAATTGCGAACGAAAGATTTGCAGAATTGCGAATAGAAATTTCTTAGCAGTTTCTGAGTAGCTCCAGACTTACTCAGCCATTGCAATCAGTTCAGTCAGTTTCGTTCCTGGTTTGACGTCACAAACACACCCAGCGTTCGCCCAGACACTCCCCCGTTTCCTCAGACACTCCCGCGTTTTTCCCAGAAACGCCAGCGTTTTTTCACACACGCCCAGAAAACGGGCAGTTTCCGCCCAGAAACGCCCACTTCCTGTCAATCACACTACGATCACCAGAACGATGAAAAATCCTTGTTATGCCGTGAGTAAAATACCTAACTTTTGTTTAAAATAACTAACCGCATGCGCTCTGCGAACCTTGCACATGCGCAGTAAGTGACTAATCGCAATATAGCGAAAATCGGCAACGAGCGAACAACTCAGAATGACCACCTTAGTACATCTGCCCCATGTCTTTACAGTTAAGCTTATGAGCACCCACAAACATATTTACCAATTCAAAAGGACCATTATCCATGAAAAACAAGAGCTAATCTAAAATAATGAAACAATTGCAGGACCTATTGGAAGACTCATCGGATATAGTGTAATGTTATATGAACACTTACAGTATCAAAATGTAGCAAATAATAACTATTCCTATGGTCAGGGTTTATAAATGTTCATAAAATGCTAACATTAGTTTCATGTGACCATTGTGACAGAGCATTTATTTTAAAATATTAAAGCTTACATGTGCATATATTGTAATTCCTTCTTTTAGTCAGCAGTTGGCGATGTATGCTATTGCTGTCTATGATCTTATGCTGCAGATCAACTACTGCATCAGAGGTTTTCAAACGCGGTCTTCAAGGGACTCCAACGGTCCAGTTTTGGTACAGTTTTTAGGTATATCCATGGCTCAGCACAGATGGTTAAATTCAATTCACTGAAGCGCTAATTAAGACACCTGTATCCAAGCATGGATAAACTTAAAACCTGGACCAATGGGGTGCCTTGAGGACCGTGTTTGAGAACTTTTGTTCTACATAGACAAAAGAGCTACATCTGCATGCTGCAAGAAGGCAGTGCACTTAAATGTATGCAAAACGTTTAGTTCATCTATGACTTTAATTATATATTTTTTTCTCTGAACAAAAGGTACTTTATAAAAGATAGTTTTGTTTAATCTAGAGTGATACTTCCTGTTTTATCTTACACCTCCATATTTATTTTAGGAGTCCCCCACAATGTTGTTTATATATTGTGACATTCAGCAGGTGGATTTGCAAGCATACTATAAAGGCCGCAGCAACAAAAGTTGTTTCATACAGTTTTGCTATCTTGTCCATCCCTCAAACTGGACAAGTGGGAAAATCAGTTACATAAGGCATGCTATTGGGAAGAAATTTTACAAAACGACTTCCCAATTTTCTGAAATAAAGGTGCATCATCCCCTCTTTTCTCCAGTCATTGTTGAAGAAATGTTTCGACCATAAAATGTCTCCTCTTCCTCCAAGCTTATAATTGTATGTGTGTGAAAATTCTTTGAAATATAAGCCACATAAAACTGGTGTTTAGTGAATACACCAATAAATGTTCCAGCAAATTACTGAGATACAGTACGTTCCATCAGGTCACTGAGATACATGATGTTCCAGCAGGTCGCTGAGATACAGGATGTTTCAGCAGGTAGCTGAGATACAGGATGTTCCATCAAGTCACTGATGGACAGGATGTTCCACTGGGTCACTGAGATACAGGACATTTCAACAGGTAGCTGAGATACAGGATGTTTCAACAGGTCATTGAGAAACAGGATGTTCCAGCAGGTCACTGAGATACAAGATGAATCTACAGTATGTAAACTGTTTCATAACTAAAATAGTTTACAGAACCCACTTTGGAGACACAGTCTATGCTTGCCCATGATTCATGAACATGCAGATCATGTATAATTGTGATGACCTCATTAAACATAAAGCAGAGCAGAACACTGTGCTTGAAAGGTGAAGGACTGGGCACTTGGTTCCTCTCTAAGTATTTTTGCAATCTTCAGACTGCTTAACTGGATGCAAATATGTCCCTTTCTGATTCAGGAGACTGGGGTCGTGATATTTCAAACATTTCTTGGGGTGACTGGGAGCACCTTCTTGAAGCTAATATTCTGAGTATTTCGGCAAGTTGCTTTTCAATATTTGTCATTTTTGAATTCAAGGCTTTAATATCTTCTTTTAACTCATGCTTCACTTCTAACACTGTAGCTTGGAGGGTCTGTTCTGGAATGGGATAAAAAGTGTGTTTAACTTCTGCCTGCACAGGACTTCGATCCTGGGGGCTCCTAGTCTCCCCAACATTGTCTAAACGTAAATCACTTTTTGTTATGCCACTGTCACAGGAATCTGTCTTCTTTAAAGTAGCCTCCGCTGAAGGTTTAGTTCTGTCAGGTAATATTTCCATAGATTCTGCTTTAGATACTTTGTTCCAATCCTCCCCTTTCCCACATGCATCTCTAAACTTGGCCCACCCTTTCCTTTTCACAAACTCCCCAGCCACTTTACCTCCAGTGGTTTCGGATACTGGAGCATGGAGCTTAGCTCGGTCTGACACGCCAGAGGTTGATGCCGCCTGGAAAGATATTGGCGTGGCAGGACTTTCTGTGACTGTGACTAGGCTTGCTTTTATTGTGTTGCGAGCTGAATGTTCCACCAGTATGTTGCCTTTCTCTATGTCACGGTCATTGGGGTCTCTTCCTCTCTCTGCCGCCAACCGTGCCTCTTTTTGCTGTCTAAATCTCTGAAAAAGTCGTCGAACAGGATGGTCGGGTGGGAGGATCAGTGGGGCTTCATTTTTACTTTTCATCCACTCCTCTTCCTCCCTTTTCACATCACTGATCTTCCGGAACACTATCTGAAAAAAATCAGAAGAGGTTGATCAGATTCAATGTCCAGTAATGATCTAGGAAAGGCTGGAAAAGGCAAAAAATCTCCATAAACATCACTTACAGTACATACATTTTATTGTTCTGAAATTAACCACACAATGGGTAGGATTCTTAATCAGAGATATGTTATAAACTAACTAGCCTTTTGAGTGGAGTTGTTAAAGAGATATTTTAAACAAATTGTTTCTGTATCTCATCTCTCTATCCATGAAAATGTCAGCAGCCTCAAACATGTTCTCTGTACTGTCAAAGTCGAAAAATATTGCAGTACACACATCACGTACAAACTACACACAGATGGCCTCCCTGCGTGCACTTGTTCTGTCATGCGTGCGCATATCCGCAATTTGCGTATGGTCGCTCCCGCGGTCCTGTGCATTAGCGCGTGGTATGAGTATTTACGGTAGAGTTTGTGAACGCACGGAAGGCTATCAAAACACATAACATATTTAATCCAAATAGTGCACAATGTACACATAGTATCCCTGCACCACATCAGAAAGTAACAACAGTTTAAATGGTAACAGAACAATGGGATTCACCTTTACAGAACAGGAGGGGACAGAACAAGGTCATAAGGTGGTGTTTGGTATCCAGCTGGTTTGAGAAAGATCACATGTTCCTGCGGATAGTTATGTGCAGGAGCAGAATATAGATAAAAACTGTATTTACTGTACATTATGCGGCGGGAATCCAGAGGAGACCACCCACAAGAGCAGTTGGGAAAGACATCGCCTACCTATTCAAACCGACCTATGACCTCTCCTGTACTGTAAATGTGCATTCCTGTGTCCACTGGACAAAGAGATTACAGTATCTATTGTATTGCTTTTTGGAAGAATTGTATAAAGAGAGCTGCTGCAGGCCTGGTCTGACACAAGACTCACAAAGTTATCTATCAGATGACCGAGGACCGGGCCGGGAAGCGCAAGCGAATCTACTCACATAGGTACCATTGAATGTAGCCATTTACTCTGTTATATTATATTGTATTGTATTGTTTGTATTGTAACCCCCTTTCAGCAATAATCCACTGTGGTGTCGGAACCCAGCGGTAAAATCACAATTGGTGTCATGTCTTCATTGCCCTGCTAAGGTTGTGAGTACTTTGTACCGTCAGCGCTGCGTTTGTACGCGAAGTCCGTACGCAGTACGGGACTTTGTACGCTAATAGCATACAAAGTGTGCAGAGTGTGTGTTAAGTACAGCGGCCGCAGCGGCTCCATGGTAAAGTGTATTAAAGGTGTGTTTAAGGTATAGCTTTCTTTCCTAAGGATATTTCAGCATTATCAATTGGGGGCTCCGGTTTTCCACATACTTACTACCTAACAGGTCACAGCAGACTTCATCTATCAGCAAAAGGGTGGACAGAAAGTATCCTACGTATCCTTTTCTTGGTCGATGGATGCTGAAAACCCTGCTTGATTGCTGATTAGATGGCGTCTGCTCTGTATGGTTTGTAGAGATGCTGGTAGAACCCGTAAGGTAAACAGGAAAAAAGCTATTTAAAATCTGTGAATTTCTTTTTGGCGCCAAAACCGTACACAGCACCCATACTCTTTGCATACTCTCTCACATTGTTGCCATAACATTCAGATTGCTAGATTCATTTAGACTTGTGTGAAACCGGAGATATTTGTTGCTATATAGTTAAAAAAAAAAAAAAAATTAAGGAAGTAAGCGTAAAGCACAAACACAGTCTGGCCTAGTTGTAAAGGTTTATACAGAAAGAAACTGTTGTGTTTAGTGGGCAATAGTAGTTTTATTGCTCACATTTATAGAAGTTATGTGATCTGTTTTATTGCGTACGCACATTGGTATACGTGGTACGGAACGTGAGGACAACGTACAAAAACGTGCACGTAGCGCAAAGCCGCACACGTGGCATAGAGTTACGCACGGTTGCGTAATTACGCAAGCTTGCGTAGGGTTGTGCGCGCATACTAAAACCACACGATAGGTTCATTTAGTTTAAAGGTGGGACAGTAGCCATGCTACAATAGTACCAAACCACACGGTTTCTAAAGAAATTTAGTATAAAAACAAAATTTAGTATAAATATTTTTTTTTAAATTGCCTCTGGGGGTAAAGCTGCCAACTTGAATGAATCCTAATTTTCTGTACAGAAAAATAAAGTGTATTTGAGTGAGCGAATGCAGGAGTGAGTGGATACTGAACCCAAGAACTGAAATGGTCTAGGTGGTCTAAGCAAGGTGGTCTAGGTGGACACACTGGGTTAGTAGAGGCCCGGTGGCGTAGGGTTCGCAACCCTGCGTTATGAACTAGGTGGTCTTAGTGGTCTTAGTGGACTGAGTGGTATCCCATACAACTCTTAGTGGTCTGAAGTGGTCTAGGCTAGGTGGTCTACAGCAATCGTAGGGCATATAGATAACTAGTATCTATAGGCTGTGCTATTGCATCACATGTCCGTTTGTTCTGCACAGCGCAACGTGATATTATTGTGTCATATGCGCTGTGAAAGAGCATACGCAGACGGGATTGTATAGACAAAGGGGTTTTTCTTTGATCACTTCTGGAAATCTCCCTGGTGGGCTTCACTGGAAAGGGTGAAAGATAGTTATCTAATTAATCTGTTTTTCACCCTACAAACCATTCCAGTTGAAAGATACCGAAAAGGAAATTTTCACTGCCTCTCTCAGGAAAATATTCCAAACAGAACTTCCACCGAAAGAAATTACGGTGTAAGGTCTAATAGGAGCCCTAAGTTGGGTACATTGCGATCCGCTACCAACAGTGTATCGTTGTACTGGCCAGCGTGGACGAGAGCGAGTGGAAGGCACTCGGGTATACTTCCACCGTCTACTTATATTGAGTATTTTGGTGTTTGTGGGAATTTTTTTTTAATTATTAGAAGAGACCCACAAATATGGGAGCCAGTTGCTCAAGTAAGAGACGTTTAGACAGGGTTCAGGTAGAATTGTGGCCAAAAGGCTCAGCAAGGTTTATCATGTGTGAAAAATATGGTTCACACACAGAAGTTTTATGCAATGAGTGGGTATGTATGACTAACAATGATTGGGAACCATTCCCTAGGGTGGGCAGCTTTGAACCATCAGGTACTGCAGAATGTAAGCAGTAGAATATGTCTAATTAAATCCAGAAAACAAAGGATTAGACATAATGATTGTTTAAAATTATGGCAACAGGAGGGTGATATACAAAGAGAACAAATTCGCAAAACAGGTTCAAAACCTAGCGGGAATGAGAACACAAACACACCAGTGTCGACACAGGTCGAAGGGGAAGAGATGGCTACAGTCAATGGTATATCCATAAATGATAGTAGTATGCAAAAACAATGTATTAACCCTAATTTTTGCAAGATGTATCCTGTTTTGAAGTCTTTTCAAGGTTATAGGTCACAGGAAGATGAAGGATCCAGCCAAATTCCAGCTCTGCTTCAAGCAGTCACTTTGCAGGACACTCAGGTGGGGCCTGTCCAACCAGGTAGAGCAGTAACAATATTCCCCAATGAAAGAACTAGTGAGGTCACAGCTACCGGTAAGTGTGAGACAGTTCATTGCACAACAACACCTCACAGTAAACAGATTAGGAACGGAATGGTAGAATTACACCCTGTCTTAGAAATAGTAACTCCCAATGGGGAAACCGATAGTCAGGGAGTAATCCTCACCAGGAATAATGCAATGTATTGCCCGTGGCCCAGAGATGAGCTGCGATCAATCATTTCAGAATTCCCCGACCCTCCGAAGCATTTAGCCAGATGTCAGAAATTTATCAGAGATATGGGTAATGCGTATGAACCGACAAACACACACTGGCGGATAGTTTTGAAAGCGTGCCTACCCCCTAATATTGACACCCAAAAATGTATCACTGATTGTAGATTAGAGTCGGATAGTCTTATGACTGACAGAAACAATCAGGAAAATATAGAACGAATTAATAGGCAACTAGAGCTGTGTTTACCCATTGAGTGGAGAAGAATTTTCTCCATAAAACAGAGGGAAAATGAAATGACATCTGAATATTTCCATCGGGCCATGCAAAGAATGGATAGATACACTGGGGTATCAGATACAGGGAACAATGCGAATTATAGGGAAGTGGCTGTTTCTGTGCTAATGGACGGACTCAATAAGACAGTAAGGGACAGGGTACAAACATTTTTGCCTGATTGGAGAGGGGTCACAGTAGCTTGCCTTAGAGAGTGTGCGATTGAACACCATAAGAATATTGCTAGGCGTAGAGAACTGCAGGAGGAGAGGCTGAGGATTGAAAGAATACAGGCTCTTACACCAAAGTCTCATCAACCTAAACCCCAAAACACGGATAGTAAGAAAGGACCTAGGATATGTTACACTTGTAGGAAGAAAGGGCATGTTGCCAGAGATTGTAGGAGTAGTAGAACACAGCCAATATAGACCCCTAGACAGAGAAAACAAGCCACGTTATTAAACACATAGACGGGATCAAGGGACATATAGTAAGGAATCACGAGCCATATAAAGAACACAGATTCGGTTAATGGGAAGAACAGAATAAATGCAACTTTACCCTTTTGACAGAACTTGCTGGGGTTAGGAGGAGGTCTCTAAACTTTTGCTTCTCTCTCTAGCAGAAATGACCTCTAAGTAACTTAACAGGAGTTTTGTTAGAGATGGTATACATATAGAGTGGAAGCACAAAATATGTTGGATACCCACGAAGACCAATGTTGCATTTCACTGTTCTAGATGCATGTCCATCACAGGTAGAGGAAATTAACTCAAAGATACCGGGTTCCCTATGAACTTAGAATGGACAGGACACTGGATTGATGGCTGGGATAGTCCCAGTAGAGATATAACACACACATAATTTCTTTTAGGGGAGCAGACCGGGTAGAGAATCATTTCCCCGTAGTGCCCAATCCAGATGTCAAATTTTGTAAAATATTCTTTGCCTCTACAAACTTAACTGTTACTAAACTCTATGTGATTTGTCTTCAAAGTTTCCTCTTCATCTCTTACGTTCACTGACAGGATTATAGTTCAAACGCCACATGCCTACTCGGTCTTTCAGAGCTCTGCCCAAATCCAGTATATCTCACCAGCATAGGGACACCAGTATTTATGCAGTGTGCCTCGTCATGCACAAAGGGTGGAGAATGAGAATACTGGTGAAGGGAGACTGTGCATAGACACCGATATGCATGATGGTGTGACAGCCTGATGGTGAACGCAAATCTGACAAATTTTCTTTTTATTATTTCCACTCTTCACTTTCCACAGATGGTTTACTTCACACAACTGATAATACACAACAGTTAAACACATCGAAATGCAAGATTTGTGTTCATTACAGGAAAGGGCAGTCTGGAGGTCAAAGGGATATGGCCAGGAATCCTCGGGACTGTGGACAGGTGGACAAGGTAAGCCAGTAGCCCCCAGAGCATATCTTCCAAGCTTAGCTGAGGCAGCACACGGTCTGACTCATCTGGGTAAAGAGGGTATGTGTAAGCTGGTGAGAGCCTACTTGTGTGCGCCAGGATTCTCTTCTCATGCAGGTAAGAGAGCAATGACATGTTTTACTTGCTTGAGGAAGATTATTGGTAAGTCAATACCAACAGAGCCATCCCATATCCCTCCGACAGACGGTCCTTTTCAGGTAATACAAATCAATTTCATACAGTTACCACCCTGTAGGAATTTAAAATATGTGTTAGTTTGTATTGACGTATTTTCAAATGGGGTAGAAGCGTTCCCTGCTGCCACAAATACTGCTACGTTCACTGCAAAGAAAATTGTGCAGGAATTTGTGTGTAGATATGGTATCCCTAGAATAATTGAAAGTGATAGGGGTACCCATTTTTACAGGTGAAGTCTTTCAGGTCATGTGCAAGCTGATGGGAATTAATAGCAAGCTGCATACTCCGTACCGTCCACAGGCGAGTGCAAAGGTGGAGAGAGTGAATAGCACTATTAAGAACAAGCTGAGCAAATTAATGGTTGAAACTGGATTGTCATGGCCGGAAGCTATTGTACAGTATCAGAACCACTCCCAGATCTCCCCTTAACCTATCACCCTTTGAAATCCTTTTTGGTCGACAACCTCATGTAATGATAGACCCCCAGGATGATTTGAAATGTAATAATGAAGTGACTGTGAAATATTTGGTTTGGATGAGCCAGCAGCTGAGAAATCAACAGAGAAATTTAAAGCTGGTGATTCCTGACCTACCGAACAGTAATTGTCATGACATTGAACCTGGGAATTATGTGATGTTTTGAAATTTCTTACTCTCAGGTTGCCTCATAGACAGGTGGGAAGGACCATATCAAGTCTTGTTAACCAGCACAACAGCATTGAAGGTCGCCGAAAGAGAGACGTGGATCCACTCGTCCCACTGCAAGCAGGTCGCTGACCCGGAGAGAACTCATGCAGTTTCATCAAGTTTTTGTGGTTTGGTAACTGTGTTCAAAGAGCAAAGTGAACTGTGTGTCCAAAGAGCAAAGCAAAGAGACACTAGAGTATTTGTTCCGGGAAAGTTGAGAGGCAGGACTGTTGAAGGGCATCTGAGCACAGAGAGTAACAAGAGCTAGAACGGTTGTCGTACCACTTTCTTTTTTTCACCTCCCCCTACATTTTTCCTTTCTTTTCTCCTTATTTTCCTCCTTTCCCCTAACGAAATGGATCGATCACAAGAGACTGCGTTTCGGGTTCTGTTAGTAATTCTGGTTTTGATAAGGACAGTTTGTTTTGGTGAGGGCCCCAGAGAGGTCGAGCAGGGATCTGGAATGGGTTCTGATGGCAAGTATGAAATTGTAGGATCTCAGGATCAGCACATCACTTTGGTAAAGGCTGGCATCAGTAAGCGCTCTGGTAGTCAAGGAGCTCTGAGGCACTGTGAGGGGTTATTGTCTGATGAATATTGCATTTGTAGGAATTGTGAGAATATAGTTGAGGATGGGTGCATCTAGAGATGTCAGTCCAACCTTAATATCGACATGGACCGTCATCCGTTGAGTGATTACCACTCACTAGTGGGTAAGGTCTTAAACCAGACAGAATGTTGGGTGTGCTCACAGGTACCTCAAGGTCAGAGCAAGTCAGGATTAGTACCATACCCTTTAGCAATAGATGAGGTACTCGAATTACGGGGTGGGAGACCGGTGGACAAGAAATTCAATATTTCTAGGCCACCTAGTTTGAAGCTCCACCAGTATCATGTAGACAGATCCTTATTATGTTTCAATATTTCCAATTACCGAAAACCGGGAAATTGGGAAGTGACGTGGAATAACCAGACAATGACCTTTTCACACAGAGCTGATAGGAAACCCAAAGACTCTGAACTTGTACGCCAAATAGCCAACAGTGGGAGGTATTTCCGGTATAGGTATACACGTGGAAGCAAGACCATGTGGGTTGGAAAAGTATCGCCAGGGTACTGTGCTCATATCATCCAGCCCGATACTTGTACTGAGCAGATGGGAGAACTAGGGATTGGTTTCTTCACTTGGAAAGTTTGTAATATGGTGATGTTATATTTTGTCCCCTATGTTCTCCCAGATGATGCCTATTTCATATGTGGGAGGAAGGCGTACAAGTGGCTTGCCCCGAGCTCAGAGGGATTGTGTTATATTGGGAGAGTACTGCCAGAGGTCATGACCATAACCCATGATAAGATGAAAGACGTTCACGTAGTGCTCAGGCTCCTTATACTCATACTCACTATGAACACATCATCAAGAGACACCTCATAGATAGAACAGAGCATGCAGCCTCAGATTTGATCCACGAATCCACCGGGATTCAATTCCTTCTCGCATTAGACATCACCCGTACTGCCAGAGGAATTATAAATTATAGGTATATCCATGCGCTAGCGAACTTGATAGATAATATCACTGAGATGTATGACGACACCTTCAGGTATACGGGAAGGGAGTTACAAGCTTACAAGAAGGAACTGATTCAGCACAGGATGGTCTTAAATTATATCACAGCCGTGACAGGTGGGTACTGTGTTACTCTGGCAACTCAAAATGGGGTGAAGTGCTGTACGTATATTACGAACAGTACTGATGACCCAACGGAGATTATCGATCAAAGGATGGATGATATCTTGCAGTTGAAGTGGGAGTTCAGGAGGAAACACAACCTTACCTTGGCGACTGTGAGTAATGAACTGACTGGCTGGGTCTCATGGTTGAACCCACGAAATTGGTTCTCAGGTTTAGGAGAGTGGGCTCAAAATGTTATGAGTGTAGGGAAGTTTCTCCTTTGTATCCTGGGAGTCGTCATAATTATTGGTTGGATATTTAGGTGTGTTCGAATTCTGACACGGCGCAAGCACGGCACAAAGTTGATGAGTCTAAGGAGCAAGGGTGCTGTTATAGCAGCAGCTTTAATTTATGACCCATCCATAGAGACCGTGTTATGATAAGGATTGCAAATTAATTTCATGGCCTGTTTCTTTCACCCGTTTTTCTTTTGTTTCCCCACTCCGCCCAGATACATCCATCCGGAAAAGACATCAGCCCTACCCAAAATGTTTATGTGAATGTAATTTAGATATGTCTTATCTTCATCTCTGCAACCTCCAGTTAATGGCACACATAGTCAACAGGTGATATCCACATACTAGCACTCACATATGTTCCCCCTCCATGTATCATCAAACAAATGTGCACCCCATTTGTTGGAACAAGAAGCCGAAAAGAGCTCGGTAGTGTTTGTTGGCCCATTTACAGACCCTTAGTACGGGATGAGAAAGATTTACTATATACTTCGCAATACCTCGAAGCTTATTTAGAACATATACGGCACGATGATACATGCCCCTCAGACATGGATTCATACATACATGCTTTTTACTATCCCACTAGGTCATACATTTCCCACCTACAACTCTCTCCGATCTTCAAAGCTTCTGTAGTTATTGTATAGATATTTTTCTGTTTAGTGATTAGATAGTGGTAGTTATTGGTGACTGCCAAAGGGTGGACTGTCAAAGTCAAAAAATATTGCAGTACAAACTACACACAGATGGCCTCCCTGCGTGCACTTGTTCTGTCGTGCGTGCGCATATCCGCAATTTGCGTATGGTCGCTCCCGCGGTCCTGCGCATTAGCTCGTGGCATGAGTATTTACGGTAGAGTGTTTGAATGCACGGAAGGCTATCAAAACACATTACATATTTAATCCAAATAGTGCACAATGTACACATAGTATCCCTGCACCACATCAGAAAGTAACAACAGTTTAAATGGTAACAGAACAAAGGGATTCACCTTTACAGAATAGGAGGGGACAGAACAAGGTCATAAGGTGGTGTTTGGTATCCAGCTGAAGGGTATTTTAAGGGTAACATTCCGGTGTTGGTTTGAGAAAGATCGCATGTTCCTGCGGATAGTTATGTGCAGGAGCAGAATATAGATATAAACTGTATTTACTCTATATTATGTATGCGGCGGGAATCCAGAAGAGACCACCCACAAGAGCAGTTGGGAAAGACATCGCCTACCTATGCAAACCGACCTATGACCTCTCCTGTACTGTAAATGTGCATTCCTGTGTCCAATGGACAAAGAGATTACAGTATCTATTGTATTGCTTTTTGGAAGAATTGTATAAAGAGAGCTGCTGCAGGCCTGGTCTGACACAAGACTCACAAAGTTATCTATCAGATGACCGAGGACTGGGCCGGGAAGCGCAAGCGAATCTACTCACATAGGTACCATTGAATGTAGCCATTTACTCTGTTATATTATATTATATTGTATTGTATTGTTTGTATTGTAACCCCCTTTCAGCAATAATCCACTGTGGTGTCGGAACCCAGCGGTAAAATCACAATTGGTGTCGTGTCTTCATTGCCCTGCTAAGGTTTAAAGCGTATTTTCATTGCATTGCATAATTGTTCAGGGTTTGTGGTGTATCTCTGGGTGTGTACGCACTGTGAGTACTTTGTACCGTCAGCGCGGCATTTGTACGCGAAGTCCGTACGCAGTACGGGACTTTGTACGCTAATAGCGTACAAAGTGCGCAGAGTGTGTGTTAAGTACAGCGGCCGCAGCGGCTCCATGGTAAAGTGTATTTAAGGTGTGTTTAAGGTATAGCTTTCTTTCCTAAGGATATTTCAGCATTATCAGTACCTTGCATTAGGGATTGTATATTAGTTCCATGTTATCATCCAGGCTATGAGTTAACGCAAGAGGTTGTGTCTAAAGTAACAAAATATATATTTGGAATACAGAAAGAACCATTGAATCTCTACTGAATGGTTAAACTTTAACATTCATAAAAAAATAGAGATGTGATGGCATCTACTTAATACAAGCTTATTTAAGCTACAGAGAGTAGCATTACTAATTTTTCCCCTATTTATCAAAATGCTATTAGTATTATTTTCATCTGCTTCTGGACATTAATAGTAGTCATTTTATAAAGATAAATGTTCATTATATTGTTGGATGTTTGTGTTTAAAACCACATGGAAGTGAATGGAGAAGGGTCTTAGAGGTGTCCCAGGACTACACCCAAAGCGATAAATATGCTGGAAAACAAATGTCTATCTGGACATACAGTAGCTGTATTATGGAACAATGCTGCCATTCTGCCAAGGTCATAAAAAGATGATATCTTGGAAAGGAAGGTGGGATAGAATAAACACCATTAAAACTGTGTCTGAGATAAATGAAAATGGTTTCATTTGTTGGCACAACTTGCTATTAAAAGGAGAGGTGGCCGCAACAGTGCAGGTTATTGCCTGACAATTACAGTTTTGAATAAAAATGCGAGATAGTAAACAATTTAGAAAGAAGGTTTGAATTAATCTAACTCAGCAAAAATACAGAGGGATTGCCAATAAAGTCTACATATAATTGTGCTGTTATAAACCACTTGCTTATAAGTAGTGCCCGGTTTAGTCATCCAGTGCATTAACTGTTGACATAGAGGGTGACAGAAACTGATTGGGCGGTACTTTAATTCTCTCCAAGGTTTCCTACATCTCTCCCATAGGGTTTTACACAAGGGAAACTGATAAATGTTTTCACTTTTTGACATACTCTTTTACTTATCATTTTGTTGGTCATAACCTTAGCAAGTCAGAGAACTGCAGGGATGAGTGACATTTAATAGAAATTGTACTGAAGACTTTATTACCCCAAAGGCCCTAACACACTGTCATTCATGGCCAGTCGGGTTACAATGCTTGTCCTATGTTTCCCACCAGAGGTATTTGCCAGAGAAGTCTGTGCTGCTTTGCAGTTAACCTGCAATCCCAACAGAACTTTGCTTATAAAACAGATACTGTTCTGAATTATCTGTTTGATAACATCGCTATAACTACAACTTTATACCACTCATTGTTCCGTACAGTAATTTAATTATTCCCACAATGCAATACTCATATGTACAGCATAAGTGATCTTTCAGAAATGTCATTCCTTAAAATCGGCATTAACTTTGTTGACACCATTTTTCACTTATGTTATTATAACATAAGAAGTCTTTTGTGAGTCACTTTGTAATGTTAGATTAAAACTCTCTCTTTAATTTGAATTGTTGTTTTGTAGGTAAGAAGTTTTTTCAAAGTTAGATGTTTTTGATAATTTGTGACCTCTTGCAGTAGGATTTGTTGCCTTTATAGATTTTTTTTATAAAATCCCATGTTTTTTTTCCCAGAAAAATATCTGGAAGTTTGATATTTAATAAAACATTGAATCAAGAATGTAATCTCAGGTTCCATAACTCGATGTCAGTCTTGTCATAGAGCGGATCTGTGCAAATATGCTATTGCCACAGCTGCAGAATTTGCACAGAGATAACCACTGGCATCTCTGATCCGCTGCTTGTGTACAAAGAATCACCCTTGGTCACACCATCAAATCTCTGTGTAACCCTGTGGTTGTTCAGAATGCCCATAGCAAATAAGCTGCCAGAGTCTTTTCAACTGCATATGAAGATGCAGTCACAGTATCAGCCATCCCCTGAAATGGTTTTGAGTTTTGACACAACTGCATTATTTTAGCCACCACGTTACCTCCTATAAATGCTCCCCACCTGTCACTTTGTCAGAATGTATTCCAATTTTATAGACATGTGATAGACACTTAAGGGTCTCTGTATAGTTTTATCTTTAGAAAGTTAAATTTCCAGTAAAAAAGGCAAATTGACTACATAAGTGGCTTTCATGGTCAAGTGATAGATAAAACAGACTTTTCCGAAAGAAGGCAGACAGAAAATAGTGTGTCTACAATTCTTATTAAAATACTTACCCCAATATTAAGCAAATGTACATGAGACTTTGTAGATATACTACAAAAATGACTGTGGTTTACCAATCTGCTCTTAGCAAAGATAGTTTGCCCATTCAAGTTTTCTGAGAACTGAATCCTCCGCTATATTAGATGGGTAAAAAATCCAGAAACCCCAAAAAGAAACCAGGTAAATTCTCAACATGAACTGCTGTTTGTATATCAAACTGTCAGATTTCCACAACAATTTAACTTCTTACAACCTTACCAAATCATTCAGCGACAGTAACTGAAATGTTGGATTCTGTTCTGAAGCAAGGGAATGTACTAGTTTTCCTGATATTCTGACAAAGGTTTAATATACTAAGTGAGAACGGGTTTTGTTGATGAACTCCATGTACAAATTTCAAACAGGATCAAACTTTCTAACTTCAGTTTGAAAGCTGATGCTCTTTTGTGACTAGTAGAAACAACAAAACATCATAAGAATAGATATGTACCTAAAGATGCATTCACCAATTTCATACATTGGTGAATACTCAGTATGCTAAAATCCACAATTTCCATCCATATTTTCACTTGCATCCAGCTCAAAATCTCACACAAATTCTCCAATATTAAATTACACGTATCTATGTATATAGTCAAATAGATAGGGCATAGATTAACCCCAGAAAAGAGAAATCTCATGACACAAAGATTTAACACTATAAAGCACCTACATTTAAGAAATAGAATTTCTTGGAATGGTAGGATACTGCAGGCAATGTATTGCAAATTATTTAAATCTTGCTTCACCTCTGTATGCATTGATCACGCAAAGAATCCCTAAACCCATGTGTCATACTGATGAATCAACAGTCTCAGACAAATGCAATATGCACTCACTGAAGCACCAGCAATCCCATATTAAAAAATTTAATTTCACTCTTCTGTATAGAGACCAATGATTCTGCTTCATAAGTACATACACTTTGACATATTACAATTTGAAACATACTAAAGTGGCCCATTAGATCTCTTTGCAAGGGCTCACCCAGTCTGTGGCAGCAGCTGGTTTGATACATGAAAAATGTGCATGTCTAGTATTGGCTAATCAATACTTTATGTTTAACAATCAGTAGTTGCACTCCTCACATGTAGAAAGAACCGACACATTACAGAGTCATGTCTTGCAAAACTAGAACTTGTACTGCTAACACTCAATGTTATACTTCAGCAATGCAATATGTTGAATCCTGCAACTCTTCTGCCAGTAGATGAGACTCAATGGTCTAGAAGGGAGGCTGTAAACAGGAAAAATTACAAGATATTAAAAGATGTAGAACAAAACTTTACACACAGGTCTTATTTATAAGATTATAAGTTGAAAACAGGGCCTTCTTGCCTCTTTGTCTATTATTCTCCAGACTTGTTTTAGTAGTTTTATTCACAAGTGTACACCACAATGGAATATGTTGTACTATATAAATATATGTTAATAATACGATGCAGTATGTACATTCTGTGTCGATAGCAGTTGTCATGTACAAACAGATAATAACACTCTATCCTCAGGATGAAATGGTGAAATTTAAGTTACTGGACTCAGCTTAGCTGGCAGAACTCATAATACACACATAGGCATATAAATATGGCAAAGAAAGCCATAAATATTTGCACTGTCTCATGGTATGCTTTTGAGGTAGTGCATGATTTTGGAGCATTATGCATAAAGGAAACTCCCTTACTGCTAATGCTACACCCCTTAGAAATATAAAACAAGTTCAAAAGTTTTTCACAGGATTAAATATAGCCAAAAAAGCTGTTATAAATTGGCAATTGCATACAAAATCTAAAAATCAAATTGTGCAAGGATATGAAAAAGCTGATTTAAGTCTCTCTCTCTCTCTCTCTCTCTCTCTCTCTCTATCTATCTATCTATATATATATATATATATAAATAATTTATTTATTTATTTAATAAATGTGCTAACAATACATAATGAACAAAGGATAATATCAATGCAAGCAGTGTATACCCAAATCTCCCTCTGAAATACTGGAGGATATAGTCCAGATGACACTGGTTTATGGCATGCCCTTACAATGCTACTGCATATTCTGGATGAGATGGACCATGAGCTGCCTCAAGTGGGAAGAAAAAACCTTGAAAAGACCACCCCTACAGAACACTCCCCATTTTGGGTAATCCAGATTGATTCTGTTTAACCCTCTAAAATGAGACAGTTACAAATTGAATTGGTATGTGTAGATTGAGTCTCAGGATGAGGCCATGCATACCATGCTGCAAGCAGTCAGCTAACATTACTGCAAATGAATAACAAAATAACTTTCAATGTATGGGGTACCACGAATAAATCACCAAGGAACACATTTCAGAAAGAACTGTGTGAAATAATGTGTACTAATCAAAAGTTAGATACTGTACCCTTTATCATTTACAAGTTAGTGGAAAAGTAGAAAGGTATAATGGAACAATCAAAATCTGCAAGGTGGCTTATTATGAGTTGGATATAAACACATTTTGTTGGTTATGCTATTATTCACATAATAATGTTTCTGCAGTGTATTAAAAGAATTATAGTGGAATGTGCAATCTATTATAATAGTATTAGCAATAATACATGAAACAGTAATAAAACGTGTTGCCCAGTCAGCTTGTAAAGGTGAATGCTACTGATGTGTATAAAAAAGAATTGTATTTGCATCTTGTTCCATTTAATTTTATGTGCACTTTGCAACTTTTTGCTTATGAATTGTGCTTATTGGCCATGTACTGTAATACATCTGCATTGAGTACTGAGTTGTAAGTATTTTTTTATTATCACTAAGAAGCCACACCTGCTGTCATATGCTGGACGCACCTGCTCCCATTGTTTGCTTTGAACACAGAAAGGTTAGTGACTGGCAGCTAATGTAATGGAAGAAATTTTCTTTGTTTGCAGCCAAGGAGAATAATAGGGGCTTCCCAACAACCCCACCAATTTTCTATAGTAATAGGTTAGTTCTATGGCGCTAACTAAAATACCCTAAGTTTGTAGAAATACTGTACACTGTTGTTTGCTTGCATATCACATTTGTGGGCAGCTTTGCATACAGTATACAAATTTGTTTTAGTTTTTTGTACTTTATGCTAGTGATTAGATGCAACTTGCATCTAACTCGGTGTACAGTAAGCCCCAAATGAGCAAAATTAAACAACAGACAGGGATGTTGTGCCATGAGGCTCTGCTTTTGGTGCTATAAAGCATTAGGAGAAACCATAATAATATGGGTCCCAGTGTTGGACTGCACTTGCTGACAGGCATTAATGTGCCATATCACATCAAAATGAGCAATCGCCTATAACAGATTCCAACGTTTATGAAAATAATAAAAATTTCTAAATATTAATGCATTTGAAAAGGTACAGAGAAGCCTTTACTGGCAAAATCTACTAACTGGGATACTGCTGGGGATAGCATCTTAGATGAATAAGGCCATGCGGTGATGTAACTTCCGGAGGCAATGGAACATTAGCCTCCAAGCACTGAGTGTTTGCAGAAGTGCTATAGTGGGTGTCAAGAGCAGCCACATCTTTACACAGTACAAATAGGTGAAAGTTGCTGGTGACGTGTTTATTTACACAGGCTGTAATTACACATGCTGCACTGTGTAAATAGGTGGCTTTCACCTCATGGATCTGGTTGCTGAAGGTCAGAAGCTGGAGAACTTGCCTCTGGGCTACCTGGCTGAAGCCTGCAACTGGGACCATGTGATAAACTACTGTTTTTGCAATAATTAGGGCTTTTTGTCCTTTCATAAGTAGTCCCATTCTCTTGCAAGACTAATACATGGACATATATGGTATTGTTTAATAGGTTTTATTTTCATCCTTGTCCTGCCCTCTTTGGTAACATCATTCATATTATATTGTTTAATAATGTAATAAGCACATGTTACAGGTACACACCTGTATACTGAATGAGCCACTGCAATGCCTGGGATAATGTACACAATTCAGATCATGTCATAGTGTCACAGAACTCCCTTGTGACCTCAGATATTCTTGTAATCTATAGAATCTTGTGTTCAATCTTCATATCCTACCCCTAAATTGTGTCTATATTACTGTACAGTGTACATTCTCCAGTTAAGGGAATATCAGTTTTCCAGGGAATCCCTAGTCATTTGTTCTCTATGTGCAGTCATTGGGACAATAAATACACAAAAGAAGAAGAAAATGTTGTTGTATCTCCCAGTACATGTTCACATATGTTTCTAGTATGGTGCACATTACAGCTACTCATTTTGCTATGTAGTTAATTTTCTATTTTATTTGTGGGGGAAAAACTAATACCAATCCAAGTAATCAGCATAGCATTCAAGTATGTAATGTACTTTCTGAGGTCTAGTTACACTTAAAACCAGTTTATAGCCTTAAGTGAAAATGAATAAAAGCAGCTTTATGACACTAATTAAGTAAAGCATTAGCAGTGTGTTGGAACTACACTCTTGGGTGATATCTGGTAAAGCACTTTACCATTTTTCTATATAACATGTAGCAAATACCTTGTATTAATACATTTCATGCTTTGCAACACATAATTTCACAGGAAAGGTATAACTAAAAAATAGTACTACAGCAGGAAGGACTTCTTTCAGCTACTAAAATCATGGTGGGGCTCTCTCCAGGTTTAATCCATTCACCATTCCATCCTCAATCCAGTCAGGATATCTGCCTAACCATAAGGGTTATGGGGAACAAGTCCCTAGAGTTGTACTAGTTGGAAGCACGGAATTAACAAGAAGACAACGGGGGGTATCCAATTGTATAGCCCAAGGCTATCCTATTAGCCCTGATGCGGCTGGCTCCCCCCCCCAATGCCAGGATTTATGACAGATTATATTCCACGATATGCAGCTGCCACAGCCACGATAACAAATGGGATCGAGGACTTATCCCTGATTCCATGTGGTTTCACGTGATCGCGGGTCCGTTTTCGGCCAATGAAAATTGATATACCACGAAAATTGGATAATACAATAATGACCATCGGTCATTAAATGTGATATCTGCCTGTTTTCGCTGGACGAAAACGGATCAGATTAATTGGATACCCCTCAATATAAAATGAGAATTTAGGATTACTAAACACTATTTCCAAAGGAGAGATTATGGAAACATTTGGAAGTTAAAAAATAAATATATATATATATATATATATAATTTTTTTTTAATGAGTTAAAGCTGTTTTTTTTTTAAATTAACTGATGTGCTGCCTGCAAAATGTATAATAACCTTTACAGTAAATATTCTCAGTAAAATATCTTTAAAATTGAAATAGGGGTATAATCTACACATCCAAAGGCTGGAATCATTTTCACAGTCCTTATATCTGACTACTTTTCTGATAAAGAATTAACTTTGACAATTTGCATACAAATTATGTACTGTATGCAGAAAGTCCTCTTGTCTGCATTCATGTTAATGAAATTACTTGGTCTCATTTAGAATATGTAATCCTTGAGGAGATGGCTGATGGATGTCTCTCAAGGATCGCATACATCATTCAGGAATCAGCCTTCAATGAGTAGATGAGATTATCTCCAATTAATCTATGAGGTTCAGTTGTTGATAACACAGGTCTGTGAAATTGAAGGTATTGAAAGCTTTTTTAATAATGCTTTTATATTCTTAATTATACTCCTGTGTACATCAAAAAATGGTATATAATTTTTTTTTACCACATCACATTTACCTATAAGGGGGTTACATACATTTTTAAGAAAAAACAAAAAGCTTAATTGTTCTAGACATATTTATTGTGAAATACGAAGAAGTGTAGATGACATCACTGTGTTTTGTCTAAATTACATAATAAAATAACAACATCAAACAATAGTAGGAACAAAACCCATAATTATTGAAAAAATCGTTAATATCTTGGTTTTTTTTTGTCTTCAAACTTCATATTGTCGCTTTTCGCTTGTAAGTTTTTTTCTAGAGATGAGCAGCTTCAGTTCGCCGAGAACCGAACCCTACCGAACTCCACGTGTCAAACACGGTTCCGAGCCCGGCTCGGTTATTCCCGTCTGACTCGGAAAACCTGAACGAGGCAAAACATCATCATCCCGCTGTCGGATTCTCGCGGGATTCGGATTCCATATAAAGAGCCGCGTGTCGCTGCCATTTTCACTCGGGCATTGTAGAGAGGACGTGGCTTCGTTCTCTCAGTGTCAGTTCTCCGTATCAGTGCTCATTGTTTTGTGCTGCATCGTGCTGCTCAGTAATACTAGTACAGTGTCTTGTGCTGCATCTTGCTGCTGTAGGGTGCTGTGATAGTAGTGTCCTGTGACTGTGCATCGGTCATCATCATTCCAGTCACAGTGGTATCTGGGGGGTGACAATTCCAGAGTGCTTTTGTGCTGCTCACTAATACTAATACTAGTACAGTGTCTTGTGCTGCATCGTGCTGCTCAGTGTCAGTTCTCAGTAGTATCATCAGTTCTCAGTATCACTGCTCAGTAGTATCATCAGTGCTCAGTGTCTTGTGCTGCATCGTGCTGCTCAGTGTCAGTTCTCAGTAGTATCATCAGTGCTCAATATCACTGGTCAGTGCTCAGTGTCTTGTGCGGTATCGTGCTGCTCAGTGTCAGTTCTCAGTATCATTGCTCAGTAGTATCATCAGTGCTCAGTATCACTGCTCAGTAGTATCATCAGTGCTCAAAATCACTGGTCAGTGCTCAGTGTCAGTGCACCTCTTTTTCTCTTTTCTTTGCATCATGTGCTGTTTGGGGACTTTTTTTTTTTAAAAGTGCCATCCTGTCTGACACTTCCGTATATGTCCAGTGGTATTGCCATTTGATATAATTCCCGACATTACTGACATTTAATTCCAGTGATTTTGACATTTTCTTCCAGTGATTTGGACCAATAATTCCATTGATTTATAATGAATAATTCCAGTGATATTGCCTTTAAATTCACATGATACTGGAGTCTAATTCTAGATGGGCCATGTGTTTGTGTCGCTTAGCATAGCCATCCAGCGACCGCCATCCAGCGACCTTGGTGCCCCTCTTTTTTTTTTTTTGCATCATGTGCTGTTTGGGGACTATTTTTTAAGGTGCCATCCTGTCTGACACTGCAGTGCCACTCCTAGATGGGCCAGGTGTTTATGCCGCCCACTTGGGCCGCTTAGCTTAGTCATCCAGCGACCTAAAAATAATATTGTGAGGTGTGAGGCGTTCAAAATAGACTGTAAATGAGTGGAAATTATTGTTATGAGGTTAATAATACTATAGGATTTAGCTGTTTTTGAGTTTAAAAAAAAAATCACATGAATCCAAGACCCGAAAGGGTGGTTTTGCCAAAACGCGTCCGAATCCAAAAACACGACTGCGGACCCAAATCCAAAACCAAAACACGAAAAATGCCCGCTGCACAGCTCTAGTTTTTTCTGTGTCGTCTCTATGTATCATCCAGCAGTAGTCAGCCATCATGCTGACGTCCCAACGACCCTTCTTTCTACATCATGCTGACGTCCCAACGATCTTCTTTCTACATCTTTAGCGTCTTGGTGGAACCTTTCACTCTGTTCTTCACTGTAGTCTCAGAGATTATTTAGTAAATGCTCAATTTGAGAATTCAAAAAATGTACCTTTAAACTCATATTGCAGCCAAGGTTTCTTCAACTATTAAGCATTTCCCTGACAATTCCTTTGTAGTTTGGATCCTTGACATTACCTAAAACAATTTGAAATCACTTGTTTGAATGAAGTCCATCCCAAAAGTTTCACAGTTCTATTATGGCTTCTTGATGAGTAGCATCAATTATTGTGTATAATGTACTGTATGAGTGGTGTGTACTGTATATGTACTGTGTGTGTGTAGTGTGTACTGTGTGTGTGGGGTGGTTTTCAGTATGCCGGCTGTCGGGATCCCGGCGCACAGTATACTGGAGCAGGAATCCCGACAGCCGGCATACCGACAATTATTCTCCCTCGTGGGGGTCCACGACCCCCCAGGAGGGAGAATAAAATAGCGTGGCGCGCCACCATGCCCGCAGTGTGGCGAGCGCAGCGAGCCCGCAAGGGGCTCATTTGCGCTCGCCACATTGTCGTTATGCCGGCGGTCGTGCTCCCGGCGCCGGTATGCTGGTCGCCGGGAGCCCGAACACCGGCATACCATACCACACCTGTGTGTATACAGTATGTGGTGATGTGTGTGTGTGTGTGTGTGTGTTTGTAGTGTGTATATGTGGTGTTAAGTTCGTTTAAATTACAAGGAAAAGCAATACATTATCACACTGTGGTTTGAGCCACTCGCTAATCATATACATATAACCGCTAAAATGTGTATATAAGTTGCGTATACACGACATGCTATGCGCACAATAAAGCGACACGTGTGGCTGAATACACCTTACCCCAAACAGGAATGGAATGCGACACCAGTAGTAATGTAATGTTGTGGTCCAACGCATCAACAGTATTTACTTGAAAAACAGTAAAAAGGTAAAACAGAGAAGAGCTACAACCAATAATACATACGTTTAAATCGTGCATCTCCTGGATCCAGGTCTCAGTCAGTCTTGGCAAGACGGCCTCAGAGAAAAAGGGACTGAAGCCTGGATCAGGAGACCTCTCTTTTATACAATGTGTCCAAATACAGTACAATGGGAAATGTAAGCTCTTCTTTCATAGGTCAGTGGCCAAGTTATTTACAGTACATGAGGGGTCATTGGTTGGTTTGAATCAGTGGGCGATGCTTGGTCCAGGTGTACTTGCAGGTGTTCGCCTCTGGTTTCCCGATGAATATCAAGAGTACAGTATAATAGCAATTTGTGAATATTCCCTTTCTGCGTATATCTACATGAAGAAATATGTGATATACTTGAAATTGCCACTGGAATGTAGATCGTAAAATACTGCACATCTGAATACCAAACACTACGTCCTAGTACTGCTCCATCCCCTCACACCATGTAAAGCTGAATAGCTCCGTTGTTTTACCTTTTAAGTGTATGTAAGTTGCTGACAAAGTGTATGGAGACTATGGGGTGTATTTACTAAAATTCGTATTTGTGTCGATTTGGAGGGAGAGTAAACACGAATGACATCGAATTAGTGAATTTGCAACTTTTTGAATTTTTTACGCCACATTTACTAAGCTGTCGTATTCTGCATTTTTGTTTTCTTCTGATGTCGATGTCATTCGTAATTTCGGCCAGTGTTTTATGGGAGTGAATAGTAAAACACTGCCGACATTAACACAATGAATCTCGGCCGAATCTGTGAGATCCGTGCATGGCTTCATTGTGCACCTTTACAAAAAAAATGATAGTGTTAAAAATCTAGAAAAAAAATGCGTGGGGTCCCCCTACCTAAGCAAAACCAGCCTCGGGGTCTTTGAGCCGGTCCTGGTTGAAAAAATATGGGGAAAAAATTGACAGGGGTTCCCCCATATTTGATCAACCAGCACCGGGATCTGCACCTGGTCCTGGTGCAAAAAATATGGGGGACAAAAAACGTAGGGGTCCCCCGTATCTTTTGAACCAGCACCGGGCTTCACTAGTCAGAGAGATAATGCCACAGCCGGGGGACACTTTTATATCGGTCCCTGCGGCCCTGGCATTAAATCACTAACTAGTCACCCCTGGCCGGGGTACCCTGGAGTGGGGACGCCTTAAATCAAGGGGGCCCCCCCCTCCAGCCACCAGAGGGCCAGGGGTGAAGCCCGAGGCTGTCCCCCTCCCCCCCATCCAAGGGCTGCGAATGGGGGGCTGATAGCCTTGTGTAAAAATAAGATTTTACTTACCGATAAATCTATTTCTCGTAGTCCGTAGTGGATGCTGGGGATTCCGTCAGGACCATGGGGAATAGCGGCTCCGCAGGAGACAGGGCACAAAAATAAAGCTTTAGGATCAGGTGGTGTGCACTGGCTCCTCCCCCTATGACCCTCCTCCAAGCCTCAGTTAGGATACTGTGCCCGGA
This sequence comes from Pseudophryne corroboree, assembly GCF_028390025.1. Taxonomy (NCBI): domain Eukaryota; kingdom Metazoa; phylum Chordata; class Amphibia; order Anura; family Myobatrachidae; genus Pseudophryne; species Pseudophryne corroboree. Next base: position 776,074,316 of record NC_086447.1, on the reverse strand, counting down.
CGAGCGTACACAATAAGGAAGGATTTTGAATCCCGGGTAAGACTCATACCAGCCACACCAATCACACCGTACAACTTGTGATCTGAACCCAGTTAACAGTATGACAACGTAGGAGCCTCTGAACAGACGGCTCACAACAATAACAACCCGATTTTTTTGTAACAATAACTATGTACAAGTAGTGCAGACAATCCGCACTTGGGATGGGCGCCCAGCATCCACTACGGACTACGAGAAATAGATTTATCGGTAAGTAAAATCTTATTTTCTCTAACGTCCTAGTGGATGCTGGGGATTCCGTCAGGACCATGGGGATTATACCAAAGCTCCCAAACGGGCGGGAGAGTGCGGATGACTCTGCAGCACCGAATGAGAGAACTCCAGGTCCTCTTTAGCCAGGGTATCAAATTTGTAGAATTTTACAAACGTGTTCTCCCCCCGACCACGTAGTTGCTCGGCAGAGTTGTAATGCCGAGACCCCTCGGGCAGCCGCCCAGGATGAGCCCACCTTCCTTGTGGAATGGGCATTTACATATTTTGGCTGTGGCAGGCCTGCCACATAATGTGCAAGCTGAATTGTACTACACATCCAACTAGCAATCGTCTGCTTAGAAGCAAGAGCACCCAGTTTGTTGGGTGCATACAGGATAACAGCAAGTCAGTTTTCCTGACTCCAGCCGTCCTGGAAACCGATATTTTCAGGGCCCTGACAACATCTAGCAACTTGGAGTCCTCCAAGTCCCTAGTAGCCGCAGGTACCACAATAAGCTGGTTCAGGTGAAACGCTGACACCACCTTAGGGAGAAACTGGGGACGAGTCCGCAGCTCTGCCCTGTCCGAATGGACAATCAGATATGGGCTTTTGTGAGACAAAGCCGCCAATTCTGATACACGCCTGGCCGAGGCCAGGGCCAACATCATGGTCACTTTCCATGTGAGATATTTCAAATCCACAGATTTGAGCGGTTTAAACCAATGTGATTTGAGGAATCCCAGCACTACGTTGAGATCCCACAGTGCCACTGGAGGCACAAAAGGGGGTTGTATATGCAGTACTCCCTTGACAAACTTCTGGACTTCAGGAACTGAAGCCAATTCTTTCTGGAAGAAAATCGACAGGGCCGAAATTTGAACCTTAATGGACCCCAATCTGAGGCCCATAGACACTCCTGTTTTCAGGAAATGCAGGAATCGACCGAGTTGAAATTTCTTCGTGGAGCCTTCCTGGCCTCACACCACGCAACATATTTTCGCCACATGTGGTGATAATGTTGTGCGGTCACGTCCTTCCTGGCTTTGACCATGGTAGGAAAGACCTCTTCCGGAATGCCTTTTTCCCTTAGGATCCGGCGTTCAACCGCCATGCCGTCAAACGCAGCCGCGGTAAGTCTTGGAACAGACATGGTACGTGCTGAAGCAAGTCCCTTCTTAGCGGCAGAGGTCATGAGTCCTCTGTGAGTATCTCTTGAAGTTCCGGGTACCAAGTCCTTCTTGGCCAATCCGGAGCCACGAGTACAGTTCTTACTCCTCTACGTCTTATAATTCTCAATACCTTGGGTATGAGAAGCAGAGGAGGAAACACATACACCGACTGGTACGCCCACGGTGTTACCAGAACGTCCACAGCTATTGCCTGAAAGTCTCTTGACCTGGTGCAATACCTGTCCAGTTTTTTGTTCAGGCTGGACGCCATCATGTACACCTTTGGTCTTTCCCAACGGTTCACAATCATGTGGAAAACTTCCCGATGAAGTCCCCACTCTCCCGGGTGGAGGTCGTGCCTGCTGAGGAAGTCTACTTCCCAGTTGTCCACTCCCGGAATGAACACTGCTGACAGTGCTATCACATGATTTTCCGCCCAGCGAAAAATCCTTGCAGTTTTTGCCATTGCCCTCCTGCTTCTTGTGCCGCCCTGTCTGTTTACGTGGGCGACTGCCGTGATGTTGTCCCACTGGATCAATACCGGCTGACCTTGAAGCAGAGGTCTTGCTAAGCTTAGAGCATCATAAATTGCCCTTAGCTCCAGTATATTTATGTGGAGAAAAGTCTCCAGACTTGATCACACTCCCTGGAAATTTTTTCCCTGTGTGACTGCTCCCCAGCCTCTCAGGCTGGCCTCCGTGGTCACCAGCATCCAATCCTGAATGCCGAATCTGCGGCCCTCTAGAAGATGAGCACTCTGTAACCACCACAGGAGAGACACCCTTGTCCTTGGAGATAGGGTTATCCGCCGATGCATCTGAAGATGCGATCCGGACCATTTGTCCAGCAGATACCACTGAAAAGTTCTTGCGTGGAATCTGCCGAATGGAATCGCTTCGTAATAAGCCACCATTTTTCCCAGGACTCTTGTGCAATGATGCACTGACACTTTTCCTGGTTTTAGGAGGTTCCTGACTAGCTCGGATAACTCCCTGGCTTTCTCCTCCGGGAGAAACACCTTTTTCTGGACTGTGTCCAGAATCATCCCTAGGAACAGCAGACGTGTCGTCGGAAACAACTGCGGTTTTGGAATATTTAGAATCCACCCGTGCTGTCGTAGAACTACTTGAGATAGTGCTACTCCGACCTCCAACTGTTCTCTGGACCTTGCTCTTATCAGGAGGTCGTCCATTTTCTTCGAAGAAGAATCATCATTTCGGGCATTACCTTGGTAAAGACCCGGAGTGCCGTGGACAATCCAAACGGCAGCATCTGAAACTGATAGTGACAGTTCTGTACCACGAACCTGAGATACCCTTGGTGAGAAGGGCAAATTTGGACATGGAGGTAAGCATCCCTGATGTCCCGGGACACCATATAGTCCCCTTCTTCCTGGTTCGCTATCACTGCTCTGAGTGACTCCATCTTGATTTGAACCTTTGTAAGTGTTCAAATATTTCAGATTTAGAATAGGTCTCACCGAGCCTTCTGGTTTCAGTACCACAATATAGTGTGGAATAATACCCCTTTCCTTGTTGTAGGAGAGGTACTTTGATTATCACCTGCTGGGAATACAGCTTGTGAATTGTTTCCAATACTGGCTCCCTGTCGGAGGGAGACGTTGGTAAAGCAGACTTCAGGAACCTGCGAGGGGAAACGTCTCGACTTTCCAATCTGTACCCCTGGGATACTACTTGTAGGATCCAGGGGTCCTGTACGGCTCCAGCGTCATGCTGAGAACTTGGCAGAAGCGGTGGAAGGCTTCTGTTCCGGGGAATGGGCTGCCTGCTGCAGTCTTCTTCCCTTTCCTCTATCCCTGGGTAGATATGCTTATGGGGACGAAAGGACTGAGGCTGAAAAGACGGTGTCTTTTTCTGCATAGATGTGACTTAGGGTAAAAACGGTGGATTTCCCAGCAGTTGCCGTGGCCACCAGGTCCGATGGACCGACCCCAAATAACTCCTCCCCTTTATACGGCAATACATCTTTGTGCCGTTTGGAATCTGCATCACCTGACCACTGTCGTGTCCATAAACATCTTATTGGCAGATATGGACATCGCACTTACTCTTGATGCCAGAGTGCAAATATCCCTCTGTGCATCTCGCATATATAGAAATGCATTTTTTAAATGCTCTATAGTAAATAAATACTGTCCCTGTCAAGGGTATCAATATTTTCAGTCAGGGAATCCGACCAAGCCACCCCCGCGCTGCACATCCAGGCTGAGGCGATCGCTGGTCGCAGTATAACACCAGTATGTGTGTATATACTTTTTAGGATATTTTCCAGCCTCCTATCAGCTGGCTCCTTGAGGGCGGCCGTATCTGGAGACGGTACCGCCACTTGTTTTGATAAGCGTGTGAGCGCCTTATCCACCCTAAGGGGTGTTTCCCAACGCGCCCTAACTTCTGGCGGGAAAGGGTATACCGCCAATAATTTTCTATCGGGGGAACCCCGCGCCTCATCACACACTTCATTTAATTTATCTGATTCAGGAAAAACTATAGGTAGTTTTTCCACACCCCACATAATACCCTTTTTTGTGGTACTTGTAGTATCAGAAATATGTAACACCTCCTTCATTGCCCTTAACAAGTAACGTGTGGCCCTAAAGGAAAATACGTTTGTTTCTTCACCGTCGACACTGGAGTCAGTGTCCGTGTCTGTGTCGACCGACTGAGGTAAAATGGGCATTATAACGTCCCTGACGGTGTTCTAGACGCCTGGACAGATACTAATATGTTTGCCGGCCGTCTCATGTCGTCAATCGACTTGCAGCGTGTTGACATTATCACGTAATTCCTTAAATAAGCCATCTATTCCGGTGTCGACTCCCTAGAGAGTGACATCACCATTACAGGCAATTTGCTCCGCCTCCCAACATCGTCCTCATACATGTCGACACACACGTACCGACACACAGCACACACACAGGGAATGCTCTGATAGAGGACAGGACCCACTAGCCATTTGGGGAGACAGAGGGAGAGTTTGCCAGCACACACCAAAAACGCTATAATTATACAGGGACAACCTTTATATAAGTGCTTTTCCCTTATAGCATTTTAATATATGTAGTCATATCGCCAAATCAGTGCCCCCCCTCTCTGTTTTAACCCTGTTTCTGTAGTGCAGTGCAGGGGAGAGCCTGGGAGCCTTCCCACCAGCATTTCTGTGAGGGAAAATGGCGCTGTGTGCTGAGGAGAATAGGCCCCGTCCCCTTTTCGGCTGGCTTCTTCTCCCGTTTTTCTGAGACCTGGCAGGGGTTAAATACATCCATATAGCCCCCAGGGGCTATATGTGATGTATTTTTAGCCATAAAAAAGGTATTATACATTGCTGCCCAGGGCGCCCCCCCAGCGCCCTGCACCCTCCGTGACCGCTGTGTGAAGTGTGCTGACAACAATGGCGCACAGCTGCAGTGCTGTGCGCTACCTCAGGAAGACTGAAAAGTCTTCTGCCGCCTGCTTCTGGACCTCTTCCATCTTCGGCATCTGCAAGGGGGGTCGGCGGCGCGGCTCCGGGACGAACCCCAGGGTGAAACCTGTGTTCCGACTCCCTCTGGAGCTAATGGTGTCCAGTAGCCTAAGAAGCCAATCCATCCTGCACGCAGATGAGTTCACTTCTCTCCCCTAAGTCCCTCGATGCAGTGAGCCTGTTGCCAGCAGGACTCACTGAAAATAAAAAACCTAAAAACTTTTTCTAAGCAGCTCTTTAGGAGAGCCACCTAGATTGCACCCTGCTCGGACGGGCACAAAAACCTAACTGAGGCTTGGAGGAGGGTCATAGGGGGAGGAGCCAGTGCACACCACCTGATCCTAAAGCTTTATTTTTGTGCCCTGTCTCCTGCGGAGCCGCTATTCCCCATGGTCCTGACGGAATCCCCAGCATCCACTAGGACGTTAGAGAAAATAAGAATATTGTTTTTTGTAGCAGTACTACAAGTCCCAGCAAGCCTCCCCCGCAAGCTGGTACTTGGAGAACCACAAGTACCAGCATGCGGTGGAAAAACGGGCCCGCTGGTACCTGTAGTAGTACTGCTACAAAAAAAATACCCAAATAAAAACAGAACTCACACACCTTGAAAGTAAAACTTTATTACATACGTGCACACCTACATTCACACATACTTACCTATGTTCACACGAGGGTCGGTCCACTTCTCCAAGTAGAATCCATGGGGTACCTGTGAATAAAATTATACTCGCAAAAATCCAGTGTAGATCGGTCCTCTTCTGAGCTTGTAATCCATGTACTTGGCAAAAAAACAAACCGAAAAACCCGAACCACGCACTGAAAGGGGTCTCATGTTTACACATGGGACCCCTTTCCCCGACTGCTGAGACCCCCTGTGACTCCTGTCACAGAGGGTCCCTTCAGCCAATCAGGGAGCGCCACGTCATGGCACTCTCCTGATTGGCTGTGCGCTCCTGAGCTGTCTGTCAGGCTGCGCACGGCAGAGATACAATGTAGCGCATAGGCGCTCCATTGTATCCAATGGTGGGAACTTTGCGGTCAGCGGTTGACCGCGAGTAATCTCACCGCTGACCGCAAAGTTCCCATCATTGGATACAATGGAGCGCCTATGCGCTACATTGTATCTCTGCCGTGCGCAGCCTGACTGGCGGCTCAGGTGAAAGAAACAGGTCATGAAATTCATTTACATTCTTATCACAGTACTGTTTCTATTGTTGGATCGTATACCAGATCTGCAGCATTTACAATGCACCCGCTCCTTAGACTCATCAAATTTGTATTGTGATTTGTCTTTTTTCGCCGCGTCAAAATCTGAACACATTTAAATATCAGACCGATAATTATGACAACACCCAGGATACAGAGAAGAAGCTTCCCCACATTTGCAATCATCCCTTGTGCCCACTCCCCTAACCCAGAGAACCACTTGAGTGGGTTCAATCATGAGGCCTATCCGGTCAATTCATTACCAACAGCCGCTAAAGTGAGATTGTGTTTCTTTCTGAACTCTCCCATTTGCCAAATTAGTGTTTACCAGTGATCTTCTCCTTTTGAAGAGGTGATTAAAGATCTGTCCACCCCCGTATCTACAAGGAAGGGTTGTCTTGTGCCAGCTACATTTACCATGACCTCAGGTTCGTTGCTAAGGCTAGTGGTCAATCTTACTTGCTGCAGAATACAGGTGTGACCTGACCCCTATTGTGTACATGGGCCTCCCCGCAGAGCATTGGCAGCTGTTATGTGTGGGGGAAGTAATTGTGATGAGTTGGAGGCCTGCCCATCCCTCCTTGGGGGAAATGTGTTTCCCCTCTATGTGGCTCGAAATCCATCCTATATGTCCCTTGGTCCCGTCTATGTGTTTGATAACGTGGCTCGTGTTCTTGTTTAGGGGGTCTATATTTACTATGTGTTCCTGTGTTCCTACACTCTCTGCTAAAATGTCCCTCCCTCTGGCAAATATAACATTTTGATGACTTTTTTCTGTTCTCTTTAAATGTCTGGGGTTTCGGTTGGGTGGATAGCCCTTCAAATGCCTGTGTACTCACCACCATCAACCTCTCCCCGTGTCTCCTTCCGTTTCAGAATGTTTTTGTCACGTTCTACTGTGGATTCCCTAAGGCATCCACAGTTACCCCTCTCCAATTGGGCAGAGAGGTCTGTACCCTGACTTTCAATGGCTCCCTGAGTCCGTCCATCAGCACAGAGACAGCCACCTCCCTGTGGTTCACATCATTCTTTATATCCCTTATCCCAGTGTATTTAGCCATTACTTGTAAAGTTCTATGAAAATATTCAGATGCCAGTTCACTTTATTTCTGTTTGATAGTGAAAATTTTATTTCACTTTACAACTGTGGGGAAATACAATCCTAATTGCACATTGATTTGTTTTACGTTCTCCTGGTTATATTCATCAGTCCGAGGACTGTCTTCCTCTATCTTACAATCCGTTCTAAACTTTTGGGTGTCAATATTAGGGGGTATGCACGCTCTTAACACTATCTGCCAATCTTTGCTTGTGGGTTCATGAGCATTACCCAGGTCTTTAATAAACTTCTGGCACCTGGCTAAATCTCTCCTGGGATCGGGGAATTCTGAAATGATTGACCGCAGTTCCGATCTGGTCCACGGGCAATACATTGCAATATTCCTGATTGGGGTTACTCCCTGGCTATCAGTTCTCCCATTGGGAACTGCTATTACCCAGACAGGGTGTAACCCAACCACTTCATTCATATTTGACTCACTGTGGGGAGCTACTGTCTCTGTGTAATGAACAGTCTCATACTTACCGGTGGCTATGAGCTCACCCATCCCACCTGTGGAAGACACTGCCACTGCTCTTACCGGTTGGGCTGTACCCACCTGGGTTTCCGCATGGTGGCTGCCTGAGAGAGGGCTGAGATCAGGCTAGGTTCATCATCCTCCTCTGAACTATGATCCTTGAAAGAACTTAGGACAGGGTACAATTTGCAAGGGTTACGGTTAGTACATGTTACAAATGCATTTTTATCATTTCTTGGTATGTTATTGGTTGTAGCAGCCTTCTCTCCATCGACATATGACGGTGGTGGTGTATCCGCTTTCACATTCCTGTCTGGTTTGGACCTTGCTGCATGAGCAAGATCCCATTGCATTTCTCCTTCCTGTTTAAACAGTCGTTATGTCTGATCCTTAGTTTCTTGGATTTGATCAGACATATTCTATTTCTAACATTATGCAGCACCTCTGGTTCAAAACTACCAACCCTAGGAAATTATGCCCTATCATCAACATTCATTCGTACCCATTCATCACAAAAAGTATGGACCATACTTCCTACACATAATATAGACAGCGGACCCTTTTCGCCCCTGCACCTCAGCCTGAACCCTGGCTCCTGAACACCCCTCGCGTGCACACTTGGCTCCCATTATGGACTTTTTAAACACAAATACCAAATGGGCAACGCGAGATGACGGTGAAAAGTCCTTTGAGAGCTTTTCACCCACTCCGTCTCCTCTGGACAGTACCACGGTCCACTCCAGTAGTGATTGCCCGCGTACCCAGTGAGGACCCTACCAGACCCCTCAGCACTAGAAGTATGGAGTATTAACAGCAATAAATTAATACCCCGCCTTTTTCAGTGGAGGTTAAATGCCTGATCTTTTTGGTTTCTATCCACTGGAATTTCTTGGGTGAGCAACAACTCATCGATCACCCTATCCAATGAATGTCCACCAGGAATATTTCCTGAGAGTCAGCAAAAATTCAATTTCTTTACATAAATCTCGTCTGCGTATACTAACACAGCGCATATGATGACGCAATTGCGTAAAATTATGCAAATGGTATCACGTTGCACCGCATATCATATACACACACGTGCGGTCCAATTGCACAGCTTACAGATACTTGTTATCTATACGCCCTACGATCACAGGATGTCGAATTCACAAGCTGTGCTCCACAGCCGGAGCGTAACACCAAAAATCACGCTCCTCCGCACGTTTTACCTTTAAAAACACATACACTACGTGCCTCAATACCAATAAATACGTGAGGTCACTATCCTTCATACCACCAAGCCTCTGCCTACTCAGTGCCTTCCTACTGGATCCCGAATTTCCGGGGTTCAATCCACTCTCACTTACTTTTCAACAACCCACACTTTTAAATTTTCTGTACAGAAAAAAAAATCACTCCCTTTGATCGATAACTTGCCCCAGAGGTAGTACACTTATAATAAGATTTTGAGTAACCTGTCTAAAATCGGATAGTTACTTGTTAATGTATAACTATAAATCTTTTATCCCTCCTTAAAATTAACTTCTATTGTGTGGCATACTTGCGCTCGCTATTTACACAATTTTGCGTAATTACGCAACCGTGCGCGTGATCGCGCACACATGCGCATTCCTGTATGCACGCTTCACGTACCTTTGTACTGTGCCACGTGTGTACCATGCGTTCGCAGTTCTGTATACTTGCGTATGAATATACGCAGCAAACACACTTACATTAATCACTGTAAGCAATAGAACAAAACTTGTTTTTCTATTGATTTTTGATTAATACACAATACACCTTTGTTCCTCAAACACACTGAAAGTCACCCACGTGGATAAAAGTTCTGTAACCCAGATGTAGCCACAGGAAACTGCAAGGTTTCCACCTGCTTTGCTGCAGGTCTTTTTCAAGGTGAGATGAGGGGTAGTCTGTTAATCCAGAATTTAAACTTGAACACAAGTTTAAATTCTGGATTAACAGACTACCCCTCATCTCACCTTGAAAAAGACCTGCAGCAAAGCAGGTGGAAACGCGTTGGTTATTGAGGGGTCAGCAGTGGACCTTGCAGTTTCCTGTGGTTACATCTGGGTTACAGAGCTTTTGCCAGGAACGGAATCCAGTCAGCTTATCCGGAGAGGCGATTGGACATTTTAAGAACTTGTTTGGGAACCTTTTTGATAGTTCCCATACCTGCTGGTAATTATTCTGACTCCCCACACACAGAGACTGTGCTAGTCCTTTATGTCATTTTATATATGTTGTCATGTTTGTATGTCAGTATTAAAAAGTGTTGTTACTGTGCTACACATGATATTCCTTTTTCTTTTTCACATGTGAATTGAGAAATACTTATTGAGGAAGAATCCTCCTGCCCATCCATTTTCAAGATAAGGAACTCTATTTTCATTTCACCTTATTCACAATCATGCTTCTGTGATTGCACTTTGTCACCTTAATAGGTAATTATCACCACTAGTGCCTGATGGAGGACATCTCCATCACCCACACAAACCGACTAAATTAATTTAAGACAATGTTTTATAATACATGTAGGCAGAATACACTTATTACTTTAATGAATATGAAATAAATGACTTATTCATAAATAGGCGTTTTGCAGAAAAACGTGATGAGATATGCAAAATCGCGAGTAATTTTCGTGTTCAGAAGCCAAAAATCTCTAAGTATCACATATAACAGACAACATACTGTGTAATACATATGTGGGGAACCAGTGGCTCTCCATTTGCTGTAGACCCATAAGTTCCCTCATGATCTGCCAAAGTATCTTAAAAAAAATATCAACATCATCAACAACTTAAATTAACTTTTTATAAACAATACATGTTAGATGAACAAAGAAGTTTTAAAATTAACCATAAACATTCCTTTATACAGCCTCTGATTGAATCACGCATGGCTTATTATCATAAATGTGGAGAAATTTGCAGTTTGGGACGCACTGTAAAAAGTAAACAGTATTTAGAGTTTCCACTGCTATATACATGTGAGAATGATGGTGCCCTATCGGTAACAGTTTGAGCTTTGAAGAGCAAATTAGTGACATTTAAACCAAAATATAAGTTGCATCATTTTCAGAGATTATCATAATTATACTTTTGAACAACATAAAAATGTATATCTCATGTTAAAAAACTGGATGACATTACCAAATTTCTAAACCAAGTCCACTATAATGCTCTCTCCCTCTTGTCAAGCAAACCTACTTTAATTCACTGGCATTGACACAGTGAGCAATCCTCTGTATCCACCTTTAACTCACAATTCTGCCCTCAGCACCATCACTGCTTTCTAGGGCAAATTCAGCATCATCTGTCAAGAAATCTCCTCTCACTATTTCCATCACCACACACTAACTTGTACAGTACACCTTTTTGTCTTTTACCCCTCAACTTGTTGAGTCTCCCATATTCAAAATGCTAATTGTTCTGTGTTTTGGAATATTTGCATACCATAATGAGATATCTTGGGGATGGGATCCAAGTCTAAACCCAGAAATCATTTACGTTTCATATACATCTAATACACACAGCCTACAGCTACTTTTATAGAATATTTTTTATTATCTTGAAAGAGAGTTTGTGTACATAGTTACATACACGAAATTCATTTGTCTCATATACACCTTAGCCACACATCCTGAAGATAATTTTATACTATTCTAATAGTTTTGTGCATTAGGCAATATTTGTGTACTTTGAACCATCAGGAAGCAATGGTGTCATTCTCAGCTGAGCACCAAAAATTCCTTATTTTGTAATATTCCATATTTTGCTAGGTCGACAGGTCTAAAGGTCGACATGAGTTTTTCACATTTTTTTTCTTTTTTTGAATTTTTTCATACTTTACCGTTCCAATTGTAGTCCAAGTGGATCGTTAAGTGTGCCGAGCGAAGCGAAGGCACCATGCCCGAAGCATGGCGAGCGAAGCGGTGCACTAATTTGGGATCCCGGTCACTCTACGAAGAAAACGACCCCCCCCCAAAAAAAATCCTCATGTCGACCTTTAGACCTGTCGACCTAGAAACCCTGTCGACCTTCCATCCATGTCGACCTAGTGACTGTCGACCTATAGTGGTCGACCTAAACATTGTCGACCTAGATACTGTCGATTTGATGAACCACACCCGGAAAACTCACCCTGTACTAAGAAAGTTTAGTTGCTCGACTCTCATAACCATGTAGACTAGTTACAATGGTTCATTCATTCATCCGTCCATCCACTCAGTGGGGCCAATTAATTACGGGTGATATGCTGATGAACTTCCCGCAATGTCAGTGTGCCAATTTTCTGGAACCACAAAAGTCACTGTGCCAATATCCTGGGAACCCAAGTATCAGTGTGCCAGTGTGCTAGAATGTGTCAGTGTACCACTGTTCTGAGACCCTATCTCAGTTACAGCTGGATTAAGGATTTGAGGGGCCTAAAAGCAACATTTAGGATGCGTGAATCGGGTTGTTGTATGTAATCCTTCAGCGTGTACATGAAAAGGGGATGTGGTCACACATCATGCCTCAATTTCGTGTCACACAAGTTGCGTGTACGTCCATTCCTCAGCTGCTGGACTGCTCCCTAACTTGCGCCTATAGCATGGAAGTGCGTTTTCTTCCTAACATTCCACTCTGCTGGACACTTCAGCCCAAACATATACACATACATACAGTCACACATACATATAGTCAGACACATACATACTGTACACACAGTCAAGCACGTTCATATGTACTGTCACACCAATACACAAACAAACTATCATCCACATAATCATACACATACATACTATACTGTCACATACATACATACATGCATAAATACAGTCACAAACATTCATACGAACTGTCACACACCGATACACCTACATACATACTGTCACATACATTGTCATACACATACATATATAGTCACACACCTACAGTATACACATACATATACACAATGACATATACAGTTTATACTGTTCATGATTTTCACACACATTTACACATACATACAGTCACATACTGTACACATACACACTTATACTCATACATACATACTTACAGTGCCCTTACCCTGAGTTCCTCTTACTTTATAGTCTGGCTGCTGGATAGTCCTCAACACTCTAGTATTGTAGCTCCTCCCCATCCTCTCTCCCATGCTGCTGCTAACACAATGTCATATAGCCCCACCTCTTCTCGGATTCCATCTCTTGTCTTCACTGCACTGCTGCAACTGTGAATAAAGTACGGGTAGCATCCTGATAGAGGATCCCGGGTGGTACTCACTCACTATGTCCCCCCCCCCCCCCCCCCCCTCCGCTTACCCTTTTAATCTGGCTCTGATCTCAGTGCTCATTAACTCTTGGAACCTACATGTCAGGTTGCCAATGTTCCGGGACCCTACACGATTAATGTATTCAGCTGTGAAATGAGTGGAGACGTGATCCAGTGGAGATTCTACCTATCATTTTATAAAATTTACTTTATAGATGCTAACTCTAAGCTGATTTGGTGCTATGGGCAACTTCTCCACTCTTGATACATCTCATATAGCTCAGTGTTCCGTTAATCTAGGAGCCTACATATCACCTTATATCTCAGAGTTCCAATATTTTGGTGGCCTACATGTCAGTGTTTGCCTGCAGAATGTGTTACCTACAGTACAGCATTTCACAATGAAGGTATCAATTCTAATTGACTATTATATTACATATTTGTGTGTATTAAAAATACATATGTTGTAACTGACGTGATACTTGTTTGTGCTTAAATTGTCTTCTGCCTCTGCTTTGTGTGTAATAATGTCTCTGACATTAGGGGACTATTAGGACAACAAGGGAAAGGAAGGAAACAGCTCAATAAATATAAATCTACACTTTTCTAGAACAAATAAACATGATGATGTACTGTACAATTAAATAAAAAAAAGTAATGATGTTATGATGTCAAGTCTCATTTAATGGATACAATATGCACTGACTTTACTGCTGTGGTAACATATTCTTCCTAGCGTGCAGTATTGTGTATTTACGAAAGCTATAAAGATATATAGATAATGAAATTTAATTTCACCGCTGTGAAGTGTCAATGTCTTAACTAGTTATGCAGGAGAAGAAAGTAAATTGCTCGCTGAGACGACATCGGGCTAATTTTGAAGTAAGGTCGCTTTAGTGTTTGCTAGCTAATAATCTAATAACTACTCCTGATGCGGTTCTTCATTGTCTGAGCTACAAAAACACAATCACATCCGTAATAGGCTTTATTCCCAGAAGGCACACAGAAAGAATAACTGCATGTAACAAGCACTCTCGTGCTCCAGAATTACTGAGTTGATGTTGCTTTTGCTGATAATAGGTCAATGGCACAATCATTAATGCCTCACATTACCAATTAATGAGTTTTTGGCAGCTGAACAGGAGAGAAAAGACTTATTCATCTTAAATAGATGAACAAAAATGACATATGATATAAAAAAGAAAAAGGTACAGAGTTTTCTATTTAACTAGTGTTCATCAAGTAAACCCACTAAACACATCACTCATAGGTCAACATATAAGCGTAGTCTGGTGCCTTAGCTATATAATAATTGTTGAAGTTCTGCTCGATGCGCACAGTGGAAAGCCCAAAGGGCTATCACTGCAAGGAAGACAGACGTAGAAGAGGAGGACCAGCCGCCAGGAATGGGGTAAGAATCAGATCTATGCAGGGGTGTGTGAGAACAGAAGAAAGGTCACCAGGAATTGGTAAGTATCAGAGCTATGCTGGGGAAGGGGGGGTCAGGTAGGAACAGAAGAAAAACTGCCAGAAATGAGATAAGTATCAGAGGTATGTAGGGGTGTGTGAGAACAGAAGAAAAACCACCAGGAATGGGTAAGTATCAGAGCTATGCAGGCGGGGGGACAGAAGAAAAGCCACCAGGAATGGGATAAGTATTAAAGCTATGTAGGGGTGTGTGAGAACAGAAAAAAGGAGAGTGGCTGGATAGAGAGGAGGTTCGGATGGAGTAGAACAGGCAGTGAAGACTGAAGTGACCCGGCATATGCTTAGTTTAATAAACAAGTTTATGTTACAACTGCATGTGATCTGTCCTATCTTTATCATGAGCAGTGGAAGTTAGGGTGTACTGCTAAATACTCCCATTCCATGCAAAGATTGAGTGGGTCAGCATACCAAAAATGGTGCCTTCCATGGCCGGGAAAGCAGATGTCCCTGGCTATGGATGCAAGGTGGGACCCAGTGAATGATGCATCAAAAAATCTAGTATGTCAGTATACAGTAGAAGTGTTGTACTTAATAGATTTACTTGTGCAGCACCCAGGGCCGGCGCTACCACTAGGCAGCTTTAGGCAGCTGCCTATGGGCGCCGGCACTTTAAGGGCGGTGCTGAGTAAAAAAAAAAAAAAAATGTAAGGCCACCGCGTTCCGGCTCACCTCTTGCTCCTTCACTGCTGCGTCGCTCACTGACTCCTCCTCCCTTCTCATACCCACCCCGATGTCCGGGGGCGGCACATTCACCCAGGGAGGAAAGGACTTCTTATCCGTCGCCACCCGCCCCCGCTATTGCCGCCCGTTACTATAGCGCCGCACCGCGCTGGCGCACTATGCTGCCTCCGTCATGTGTGTTCTGCTGCTGGGAGCCGGGAGCGTGACCGCAGCGCTCCCGGAGCTGTACACAGGCAAGCGGGCTCGGCTCCTCTTCACTTCACACGGAGATAGGCAGAGTTACGCAGCGGCTGATCCAGGAGTCCAGGACAGTATAAGTCTGAAGATTCTGTCCTGGACTCCTGGATCAGCCGCTGCGCAACTCTGCCTATCCCCGTCATTCTCCCTTTCTCTCTGCCTATCCCCGTGACCCCGTCAATCTCCCGCATTGCCTCCTCCTGCCTTCTACGTCTCCTCCCGCTTATCTTATAACCCCCCATGACCGCATAATGTTTTGGTGGGCTGCGGGGTCCAGAAGCATTTGAGCACTGCAAATAATACCAGATCGCCCAGCTTGTGACACCACGGAGCTGCCTCCTCACCTGAAGGTACTGTCTGTATGTGTAACTGCTCTCCAGAGCACCTCTCTGAAATCTCACTCCCTTGCGCTCTCCCCCCCCCCCATATGCCTCTTTCTCCTCATACCAAGCCTCCCTCTTCTCTCCCTCTTAATGCCCCATCTCTCTTCATGCCTTTCTCTCTGTATGCCTCTCTCTCCATGCCCCCTTGTTATCTCCCCACATGTCCCCCCTCTAGAATACCGTGTCGTACAATGTGAATTTCGGCTCATTCAGTGTGCTACAATGTGAATGTCGGCTCATTCAGTGTCCTACAATGTGTATTTCGGCTCATTCAGTGTGCTACAATGTGAATTTCGGCTCATTCAGTGTGCTACAATGTGAATTTCGGCTCATTCAGTGTGCTACAATGTGAATTTCGGCTCATTCAGTGTGCTACAATGTGAATTTCGGCTCATTCAGTGTGCTACAGTGTGAATTTCGGCTCATTCAGTGTGCTACAGTGTGAATTTCGGCTCATTCAGTGTGCTACAATGTGAATGTCGGCTCATTCAGTGTGCTACAAGGTGAATTTCGGCTCATTCAGTGTGCTACAGTGTGAATTTCGGCTCATTCAGTGTGCTACAATGTGAATTTCGGCTCATTCAGTGTGCTATAATGTGAATTTTGGCTCATTCAGTGTGCTACAGTGTGAATTTCTGCTCATTCAGTGTGCTACAATGTGAATGTCGGCTTATTCAGTGTGCTACAAGGTGAATTTCGTCTCATTCAGTGTGCTACAGTGTGAATTTCGGCTCATTTAGTGTGCTACAATGTGAATTTTGGCTCATTCAGTGTGCCACAGTGTGAATTTCGGCTCATTCAGTGTGCTACAATGTGAATGTCGGCTCATTCAGTGTGCTACAAGGTGAATTTCGGCTCATTCAGTGTGCTATAATGTGTATTTCGGCTTAGTCAGTGTGCTACAAGGTGAATTTCGGCTCATACAGTGTGCTACAGTGTGAATTTCGGCTCATTCAGTGTGCTACAAGGTGAATTTCGGCTCATTCAGTGTGCTACAATGTGTATTTCGGCTTAGTCAGTGTGCTACAATGTGAATTTCGGCTCATTCAGTGTGCTACAAGGTGAATTTCAGCTCATTCAGTGTGCTACAATGTGAATTTCAGCTCATTCAGTGTGCTACAAGGTGAATTTCAGCTCATTCAGTGTGCTACAATGTGAATTTCGGCTCATTCAGTGTGCTAAAATTTGAAAGGGGCACCAGTACTAGAGAGTATAAGGGGTATTACTACACTGAGGGACATGCCCCGTTTAGTGGCCACGGCCCCTTTTCCGGAGCGCGAGCGCATGATTTCACCCTTCGCTTTTTTTGGGGGGGGGGGCGCCATTAATGATATAGCCCTGGGCTCCAAAATCCCTAGTTACGCCTCTGATATAGATATAAATATATAATTTTTTTTTTTTCTTTTGGGGGGGTTTGCTGATGATTTGCCTAGGGTGCTGGGAAACCTTGCACCGGCCCTGGCAGCACCCTACCTTTGATTAGTTATGTGTGTTGTTTTGATGTGCATTTCCAATGTGAAATATTACCAAACAACTAACTTATTTCTAGTCAGGATAGGAGAGTGTCTCAATGATCAGTGGTTAACCTGTCACTTGAACTAAACACTATCGAACCTCTCATAGAGCAATAGGAGGAAAGGAGACGGATATGTTGACTCTTAAATTCATTAAAGGAAAGCTTGATAATCATCAACTACTATCAAGTTCATTGATCCAGAGTGTTCCAGAGTGTTCCTTTATAGATGGGGGTATAAATATTTGCTCTGATCATTGCATCACACACTTCTGAGGAAGGACTGCAGAGTCTGAAACATGGTAAGTGTGTGATGCCTTGGAATTTCTAAAAGACTGCTCGATTGCTGCCTCACCTGTCCTAGGACTGCTGTTTTGGTGTCTGGAACCCTTATGCAGTTTATGGACCGGATGAGCACCCAGATCACCATTTGTTGCCACTTTGAGTGGTTTATATGCTGTTTTTAATCTTTTCTATGTGAGTGGAATGTGTGAATACATTTTTTTCCCTACTTTGAATAAGTGTTGCACTAAGTTCTATCCTTTTTATTGGGGATATCTGTATAAAGGAATGCCACGACTTTGTGGGACCTATATGATGCATCTAACCAGCTGGTCATGGGTTAGATGCATCATATAGGTCCCATGCTTCTATGGGAAGAGACAAAGACACAACCCTCCTATATGGTTTTGGACAAATCGTGGACTTGATACTTTCGATTATAAAAAGTAAGAGACACATTCACTCTTTATTTTAATGTAATTAATTTTATGGTATATGTGGAACTCAATCAGCGCCATCTTTAGGATCGTCCTTTTGTTTATTTGTATTGAAATTGAGTGTATGGTAAAAACGCTCTAGATCAGAAAGGGTTGCTAGGAGAAATATTTTGTGTGCAATATCCTATTTGTTCCAATTCTTGTGAGATACACATATGCCCCCAGTAGTGCCATATACACATATGCCCTCATTAGAACCAGATACACAATGCCCCATTAGAGACAGATACACAATGCTCCCAAAAGTGCCAGATACACATATGCCCCCAAAAGTGCCAGATACACATGTGCCCCCAATAGGGCTATATACACATATGCCCCCAGTAGTGCCAGATACACACATGTCCCCAGTAGTGCCATATACACATATGCCCCCAGTAGAGCCATATACACACATGTCCCCAGTAGTGCAAGAGACACATATGTCCCCAGTAGAGCCATATACACATATGCCACCAGTAGTGCCAGATACACATATGTCCCCAGTAGAGACATATACAACATATGCCCCCAGTAGTGCCAGATACATATATGTCCTCATTAGAGCCAGATACACATATGCCCCCAATAGTGCCAGATACACATTTCTCCATAGTGATTTGAGTCTCACTCACAGTTTGCAGTGCCACTGTGCCAGCCTACTGAGCCCAGCAAGGAGTAGAGATGCGCAAAACCGATGAGATGAGGATCAGCACAGTCACTGTCTGTCACACTGGCTGCGCCTGCTACACCGTCTGCCCTATGCCGCCCAGCCTCCAGGGTCCTCTGCACGCCAGTCGCCTGGGAGTGTAATACGCCATGATTACACTCCCAGCAGGAGGTGCCGCCAGCAAATCCTGGTGCTTGGTGGCAGACATTAACAGTTATAGATCGTAATCTCTGGCTATAGGTGGTCATTCCGAGTTGATCGCTAGCTGCATTCGTTCGCTGTGTAGCGATGAGGCAAAAAAATGGCACTTCTGTGCATGCGTATGCGGCGTAATGTGCATGCGCAATGTACTATTACAACCGCCAAAGTAGTTTCACACAGGGTCTAGCAAAGCTGTTCAGTCGCACTGCTGGCCGCAGAGTGATTTACATGAAGTGTGCGTTTCTGGGGGTCAACTGACCGTTTTCAGGGAGTGTTCGAAAAAACGCAGGCATGCCAGGAAAAACGCCGGCGTGGCTGGGCGAACGCAGGGCGTGTTCGTGACGTCAAAACAGGAACTAAACAGTCTGTAGTGATCGCAAGCGCTGAGTAGGTTTAGAGCTACTCAGAAACTCCACAAAAAAACTTTGTAGCCGTTCTGCGATCCTTTCGTTCGCACTTCTGCTAAGCTAAAATATACTCACAGTGGGAGGCGTCATAGCGTTTGCACGGCTGCTAAAAACTGCTAGCGAGCGAACAACTCGGAATGACCACCATAGTGTGAGTGGGGTTATGGTGTACCGGCGGCCAGATTCTTACTGGTGTGACATACCCAAGAATACCGCAACACTTACAGGGCTGTTTAAAAGATAAGTGAGGTTTGAAAAAGTAGTATTTACAGATGGCTAGCGGGAGGCGAAGGAAAATACCGTGCTTTACAAATGCGAGCGTCCGAGTCCCCTAAGGCATAAACCAACACCAATGGGGAGGGGGCCGGGCGCTGTTTGCTGTACTTTCACACACAAATTTGGGAATCTCTCATGAGGCATCGTGGGCTAGCGATGAAGGCTCCCACCTGCCACGCTGGGGGTCCAGGGTTCGAGACCTGATGTGCCTTCTTTTTTTTTATTGTAATAATATACTGTATTACTTTATTTTCATTGTAAGACAGTCAATGGAAGGGTGCACACAAGTTACATATAAATCAGAGTACATCTGCAGGAGCGATTCTTTACGCTAAATGCAACTACACAGAGGCAATGAGTAGAAATGAGTGTATTCTGACGCAACTAATTGAGCAAAACAGTACTGTACATTTTCGGCGTTTGTGTATTGCACAGGACCTGAATTCCCTCCTTGTCCACTGCATGATCTGTGCAGGCTCCCAGGGGGGAAGGGCGATGGGGGTAGGGGGAGACGATGGAAAATAGCGTGCCTTTGAAATGCAAATATATGAGCGTCCGAGTCCCCTACGGCATAAACCAACACCAATGGGAAGGAAGTGCCAACCTTTTTTTTTTATGTGTTCCCGTGACATTCACTTTAATATTTTTTTTTTCTCTCTAATACATCCAATGGAAGGATGCACACAAGTTTCACATAAATCAGAGTAGATCTGCAGGAGCTATTCTTTATGCTAAATGCCACTACACAGCGGTAATGAGTAGAAATGAGTGTATTCTGAGTGAGTAAACCAGTACTGTAGATCTTCGGCATTTGTGTATTGCACAGGACCTGAATTTCCTCCCTGTCCACTGCATGATCTGTGCAGGCTCCCAGGGGGGAAGGGCGATGGGCTAGCCGGAGGCGGTGGAAAATACCGTGCTTTACAAATGCGAGCGTCCGAGTCCCCTAAGGCATAAACCAACACCAATGGGGAGGGGGCCGAGCGCTGTTTGCTGTACTTTCACACACAAATTTGGGAATCTCTCATGAGGCATCGTGGGCTAGCGATGAAGGCTCCCACCTCCCACGCTGGGGGTCCAGAGTTCGAGACCTGATGTGCCTTCTTTTTTTTATTTATTGTAATAATATACTGTATTACTTTATTTTCATTGTAAGACAGTCAATGGAAGGGTGCACACAAGTTACATATAAATCAGAGTACATCTGCAGGAGCGATTCTTTACGCTAAATGCAACTACACAGCGGCAATGAGTAGAAATGAGTGTATTCTGACGCAACTAATTGAGCAAAACAGTACTGTACATTTTCGGCGTTTGTGTATTGCACAGGACCTGAATTTCCTCCCTGTCCACTGCATGATCTGTGCAGGCTCCCAGGGGGGAAGGGCGATGGGGGTAGGGGGAGACGATGGAAAATAGCGTGCCTTTGAAATGCAATTATATGAGCGTCCGAGTCCCCTACGGCATAAACCAACACCAATGGGAAGGAAGTGCCAACCTTTTTTTTTAATGCGTTCCCGTGACATTCACTTTTTTCTCTCTAATACATCCAATGGAAGGATGCACACAAGTTTCACATAAATCAGAGTAGATCTGCAGGAGCGATTCTTTACGCTAAATGCCACTACACAGCGGTAATGAGTAGAAATGAGTGTATTATGAGTGAGTAAACCAGTACTGTAGATCTTCGGCGTTTGTGTATTGCACAGGACCTGAATTCGCTCCCTGCCCACTGCATGATCTGTGCAGGCTCCCAGGGGGGAAGGGCGATGGGGGTAGGGGAAGACTATGGAAAATACCGTGCTTTACAAATGCGAGCGTCCGAGTCCCCTAAGGCATAAACCAACACCAATGGGGAGGGGGCCGGGCGCTGTTTGCTGTACTTTTACACACGAATTTGGGAATCTCTCATGAGAAACGGTGCGCTATCATGCTTTCGAGAGAACAACGCCCAGATTTGTATTTCCTACAAAATGCACATGGTACGTACTGTACACTACTGTAATGTTTAAATGACTTGCTGTATACCATAGACAATTTTTGGGAAATAAAAAAAAAAAACACTTCATCTAACTGATTGTGTTGTTCATTAATTCATATTTTTCATACTGTATTGTACTGTAGGAGAGTGCAACAAATTGTGGAGGAACTAACTTGTGAGGATGATGAGCGTACTGCTTTGCAAATAAAATGAATTCTCCATTCCAAGTATGACCTGGACATATCGGCCACCAGCGTCAGAAGGATGCGACGGAAAATGGGATGGACCTTTGGCGCAACAAGGTAAAATACTGAAAGCAGTATAAACCAGACAGTAAATGCACACTTATTCACTGTTAATAATCCCTTGATAAGTGATATAACAATGACATAAATCATTATACAGAGTGTGTACTTTATACTATATACAGTATGTGTGTGTGTGTGTGTCTGTGTATGTATGTATGTATGTATGTATATATATATATATATATATATATATAATCTATCCCAAAAGAGATACCTACTGTATAGGCACTCAGAGACAGCAATGAAGCATTGCCGGCTTATTGTGATGATTACATACTGTATACTGTGTTTGTGTGTGTGTGTGTGTGTGTGTATGTATGTGTATATATATATATATATATATATTACTCTGTATATACTGTAATGTATGTACAGTTTAATGTATACAGTAGGTATATAATACAGTATACTGCACATACAGTCTACTGTATATACAGTAATCTCTTTCATTACTGTATCTGATTTCATTATTTTTGGCTCTTCACAGAATATCTCCCATGATAAGAGATGTGAATAAAGAAAAGAGAGTGGAACAGGCACGGCGATGGATTGAGAGTGGTGAAACATTTCATGATGTCATTTTCACAGATGAATCGTCTGTTGCCCTTGAGCGGTTCTCCAGAATGTCATTCCGGAAACGTAACCATATCTCATTAAAACCACGCCCAAAGCATCCATTGAAAGTCCATGTATGGGGAGGCATATCACGATTAGGAGCTGGTCCCCTATTATTTTTCGAAGGTACAGTACTATACTTTATTCTGTGCCTGTGTTCTTTATAAACACATGTTGTACTGTAGAGTACATGTAACTGCACAATAAAATGAGTTGCTTATTAATGAACAATTTTTTTTTATTTCTGTAGGGATCATGGATAAGAATTTTTTCCAAGAAACAATAGTAGAGGGATGTATGGTGCCCTTTGTGAATAAATATTACCCAACTCACCATAGGATATTCCAAGACAATGATCCTAAACACTCCGCCTCAGCCAAATTTATGGAAGAGAAAGGTATGAATTGGGAACGCACACCACCAGAGTGAGTATTCTTTCAACAGTGTACAAGTAAAATTTTGGATAGCACTCTAGTACTGTAAATGTATTTTTTGGTTTAATAAACAGTACAATACCGTATGTTTAATTTTCTCTATTTAATGTCATTAATTGACTAACTTTTTTTCTATACTCTTTTTTTTTTTTTATAGATCACCAGACATGAATCCAATTGAATTAGTGTGGGCTAAATTGAAGAGGTACATTAGGAGTGTTGTAAAGCCAACAACAAAACAGCAGCTGTTGGATGGGATAAATAAATTTTGGCTAGAAGTACTCACACCTGAACATTGTAATAATTATATAAATCACCTGTATAAAGTATTACCTGTTAAAGTCGAAAGAAATGGTCAAGCCACAAATATGTAGTTCTGTACTGTATTTTCTGTTTAAAATTTTAAATTGGTGCATTATTAAAAATGTTTTTAAAATTGCCTTTGTCTGATTATTGCATAAACTAATGTAGAATATTATACAGTAGTAATGTTATTGATGTGTATGAACAGTTATTTTCTGTTTTATAAGTCCTGAATAAGAGTACTGTACATTTTGTACAGTACATGCAATCAGATGTTGTAATAAATACTTTTTTTTTACATTAATATTGATGCTTTTCCAATAAATATTCCATTATACAGTATGGTACAGTACAGTACATGGGGGTAACTGTACAGTATGATGTGCCGTTATGTGGGAGAAATACTGTAGCCACTAAATGTACTGTAAAATGTTTTTTTCTTATTACAAACACACAAATGCATCCCAGGTGGAAATCTGCTATACACAGCAGACAGCTTATGGTGACAGAACTTACCTACTGTATCCCCACCCATAGTCGTGGTATATTTTAGATTGCCTAATGAGACACTCCTGCAGCATTGCCAATGATTCATGTAAAACCTGTGTGCAAACAGTATCTCTATTGAATGCAAAGTACAGTAAGAGTACAGTATACAGTATTATCAGAGCCATACCTGACCAACATGATGCCCTAAGCTAGATTTTGTCTGATGCCCTCTTGCACAGATGCTAGTTCCGCCTCTAACCCTGCACCCCTTTCCCAGCACCATCACCCATTTTGGCGCTCCTACCCCTTATAATTTAAATAGGAACAATGTGCACATTTAGTGCCAGCCCAAAACAGTGCATGTTCTTGCTGGGAAGGGGCATGGTAACACAATAATACCCCCAGATGAAATGACACAACACAGTACTGCAATTTTATTCACATTATATCATGCAGTAGTGTCTCTTATTCTCGTTACATCATATGATAGCACCACATTACTCCTAACAGCCTTTTTCACACCCTTATTCACATTACACCCCACCACATTGATCTTTATTTACATTAGACCACAGGTTCTCAAACTCAGTCCTCAGGACCCCACACAGTGCATGTTTTGCAGGTCTCACAGAATCACAAGTGAAACAATTAGCTCCACCTACTGTATGGACCTTTTAAAATGTGTCAGTGAATAATTAATACAGTACACCTGTGCACTTGCTGGTTTACCTGCAAAACATGCACTGTGTGGGGTCCTTGTTTTGGGTCTGTATACTGTACATTATACAGCATTTATTATTTGATCATTCTTCGGGACCTCATTGCCTCTGTGTACTGTTATTTTAGCGAGGGGATTGTGACGCTCCTTCAGCATTGCCCCGTAGCCTTCAAGACTACTGCTACTGTATCTCTCACTCCATCTCCGAGCGCTGCCTGCCACATGGTGGGGGTTTAGGGCCGACGGCCATTTTGACAGTGTGCTATGCGATCGAGTCCGGTGTACCGTAATGATAGACCTCGCTTATCCCTATCGCCCGTGTATTTTAGCGAGGGGATTGTGACGCTCCTTCAGCATTGCCCCGTAGCCTCTAAGACTACTGTTATCTCTCACTCCATCTCCGAGCGCTGCCTGCCACGTGGTGGGGGTTCAGGGGCGACGGCCATTTTGACAGTGTGCTATGCGATCAAGTCCGGTGTACCGTAATGTGCATAGACCTCGCTTATTCCTATCGCCCCTATGTATTTTAGCGAGGGGTTTGTGACGCTCCTTCAGCATTGCTCCATAGTGCGATCAAGTCCGGTGTACCGTAATGTGCATAGACCTCGCTTATTCCTATCGCCCCTATGTTTTTTAGCGAGGGGATTGTGACGCACCTTCAGCACTGCCCCGTTGTCCGCAAAATCTATGTCATCACTCGCTCCATAGCTGAGGGCCTCCATGGGGCAAGGAGTCACAGGCAGTAGCCATTTCGATTGAGTCGGCCCTGCTACAGAATTGTATGTGTACCGTATGGTGCAAAGAACCTTAACAGTACATCTGCTCCTGCAGCTTTGCCCTGGTTTATGTGAATAAAAAAAATTATAAAGTGTCTGGAAAAAACTAACATGCGTTCGTACTGTACAGTACTTTAGGAATCGAACACGGGACTCTGAGTATAGGAAGCGGAACACTTCACCACTTCACCGCAGACAGATGAATAAATCCATTAGTTTTGATTAAGCCATAATGGCTACGGGATTAGGATGCTAACATACTGTACAATATTCCTAATATCATTAGGCAATAATGAACCTCTAACACGTCCATTTGCGTCAGTGTACACTACTGGTTTTATGTTGCTTTGTCTGCGGGATTCAGCATAACGAGACGCACTAGTAAAGTAGTCCTTACTATACAGTATACAGTATTTCAGTATTATATTTTACGGGAGCCCACACGCATGCGCAGTGGTGATTGTAAAAAGTGACATCTGGTGGATGATCGCAGGTATTACATGTAAAGGTAACGCCAAACGTCTGTCTCCGTGCGATTAGGTACGCCTCTCTGTGACTAGGCGCGCCTCCCTACGCCCCAGTACGCTGTGTATGCTCGATCGGGACAAATGCCTCAGCCACTCAAGATAAAGGTGGCTACATCTGTATTTAAAAAAATTTAAATATCATTGTCATTAAAAGCAGTGATCTTTTACTGATAGTTAGCAGGACTTTGGAGGGTCTTTTAAAACTTTTTTTTTTCCCTTTACCATGTTCACTTACTGTATAATACATAAAAAATAGCAGTATTTACTTTTATTAAAGTATATCTGGATGCACATTCTTTTGTGTAAATGATGCATTCATACACAAATCCTGTAACCTGCTTGCATCCACCTACATTCTAATAATGACACTCTTCCCGCTTCTAAAGACTAACAGTTTTCATCAGAACGTTGCTTTGGGCATCTCATTATACTAAGCCGACCTAATGTGTGTCTGAAATGGTTCATTTGCTTCCTAATATAGTGTAATATCACATCAGATATCTCACATTTATCTCAGATGTTACTGGCTGCTTAACTTTTACCAAGTAGAATTATTCATGCTTTATTCCACTACGTTAATGCCGCCTGCTGACCCGTAATAACTTTATTTGTAAAGAGGGTCAAGGAGTAAAATCAGATAATTGCTCAGGTCTAGGAGTAAAATCAGATAATTGCTCAGGTCTAGGAGTAAAATCAAATAATTGCTTGGCACAAATCCCCATTCACCTCCATCCACCAAGATCAATGTAAACAGATTGTCAAACTGTTTCTGCTAAAACGCATGTGAATAGCCGCCTTGAAATGTAATAGACGCCCACTGATGCTTTTGCAAATCTGCATACACAGTTGCGCAATAATCAGCCGATTTTCAGTTTAGCAATTTTGCAACTGAAGCTGAATAAGGCCCATATTGCAATATCCAATTAGCCGTCAAAACATGGTCATTTTACAGAAATTGAACTTATTGCAGGTATCCCACGAAAAAGGGCTTTGAAAGCAGCTTATCAGTTGTAAGCACACTCATATTTTTTGCACCTATCCTATTGCAAAATCTCAAACGGAATTTACACGATGATTCTAGCCTACAAAACCAGACATAAGTATAGGAGAGAATGGGAAATCTACCTGTACCCCTACAAAAGCCAAACTAATATAGGAACACATTATAGAAGTTTATTAGTGGCTATAATAAAACTATTTGGTGTACTATACTTCGTCAAATGTTTGTTACATGCATTTTTTTAAAAAAACATTTAAAAAAACATTATAGAAAGCTATTTTTTTTCCCCAGCAAAATTAGTGCTCCATTTAGATTATGGGTACATATAATTGGGTATAAAGTATAACCTGATTACTCCTATCTGCATGCCTAAAAACAATGTGCACCACTCATAAAGCACCCCAATATACCTGTCCCATACCTTGTACCCCAATTTCCATCCCCTTGCATTAATTTTACCCACAAGAATTACATGTCATCACTGGGGGGGGGTGTTCTGAAAATCCCCACATTTTAACTTTAGAATGGGGATTTTGCACTACTTATCACCTGCTCAGAGACGGTGAAAGCAAGTTTGTGATAAAACCTATGGAGACCTTTACCACAACCTTGCTTATCTCTAGTCACTTGCAATGCTCCCCTATGTGAACAAACACTATGGGCGGGATGTACTAAACGGAATATGCAGTCTCGGAATGTACTAACACCCAGCTGCTGTGTCAGCGCCGCGGAGGGGATTGGCAGCTTTTGCTGGAGATACCCCATAAAAGCCTATGGGCTTCTCTCCGCAGAGCTGTGTGAGGGATCCGATCATGCCCAGCGACCGGCACCATCATCCTGCACATTCGCAGAATGACACAGGGGACAGAATCCCGGAAGTCAAGGAGACGCCGGGGATCGTGGAGAACAGATCTTATCAGAAGAGCTGTCCTTCGCAATGCTAAGCGAATTTATAAGTACATATGCGCTTAGCATCGTGACGAATAGTGGTGATGGGCGGCGATGTCATTTAGTACATCCCACCCTATCTGTCAGCAAACAGCATTTCTGTCACCTAGGAGACTTAGAGGTACATTTATGGTACATTTACTAAGGAGTGGTTTGCCAAACCCACCAATCAATGGTGGCGTTGACCGAAAATCAATCATTGGCGGCTTTGACCGATAAATTTAAAACGGAAATAGGAATAAATGCTAAAGCAGCATTTATTTCTATTGCCCTGACCACACATGTACGGTGGCTATTTAAGGAGAGGGTTCCGGGGAAAAGTGTAGCCCATAGGCTGTGGGTACCAATATCAGGAATGCTTTGCATTCTGGATATTGATAGATCAGGCAGCATACCATCGCATCCCCCATAGAAACTTATGGGGGATGTGGCTGTCGGCGGGACTGGAGAGATCACAGCAGATTTCGGACATATCTGCTGCGGTCCCTCCTACATACATTCCAGGGATATTTAATATTTGTGGCTAACCACTGAAAATGGGTGTTTACAGGAAACAGCTGCAAATATTGTTTACTAAATGGGCCCCTTTGTCTTCTGTATATGTGACCTGTGTTTCCCTGTGTTCATTTTTCCTTATACATTTGTGAATGTTGTGACGTTGCTATTGGTTGATTTACTAGAATGCCTGTGGGGTTTGATGAGTACGTTTGGGGAAAAAGCAGAAGTTTTTGAAGACTGTAGATTTGTGTTATGCTGCGTTTCCCTGAAAATGACATCACTGACATAGGTGGGAGGAGTCAGAGTTCATACCACTATCCTTAACTGCCAAAGTGATTACATCATTTTTTTTTTATCAGAAGGCGCTTTTATTATATAGATTTGCAAATGTGTGATCCTATACACTGGATCATCTTGTAATTCAGCTAAGGGTTTTATTTGAGAAAAAGATGCGTCCTTTCTAAAAACTCAAGGTTGTAGGAGAGAAACTCTTTCATCTCTCTTGCTGGTTCTCAGAACACTTATCTGACAACATCTGCTCCAGACTATTATATTGTCTTCTGATAATATTTTCAAGCTTATCAAATGTCGAGTACATTGTGCCTTGGACTAAATGTTTAATCTGAAGTGTTCATTGAGCCTGGATATCAGAAAAAATTATATCTGATAAGATTGAGCACACAAAAAGATGAAAAATGAGATTTGAAAGATTTAGACAGGGTTAATCCATTTTCTTGCAGACATTTATTATTATAGATAAGTTACTATTGTTTAACTATTATATGTTAATGTACATTTCATGTAAAGTAACAATTTTTTTGAATTTCCACTGAACTCGTCTGATACTTGGAAGAAAGGACTTAATACAATTGTCAGTTGACAGGGCAGCTTTGAAGAATTTTTTCTTGAAAATATAAAATATAAAGCGCACAAAGGGGACCTGTAACTGCACAATATAGGGGACATATCAAAGTGTTTCAATGGCATTATGGGTACAGCACTTGAAAATGTATTACAAAAGCCATTAGGGAGTCATAACCCTGCAAAATGTACCGAAATAAGAAAATGTAGTGGGATATTTCTGTATTCTTTGTGTAACCTCAAAGATATACAGGAGCTGATACAGAGTTTGAAAGCATTTGGAGGCACAACACAAATGAAAAATGTAGCATATGTGCCAGATTAATGTCATAGTTGATCGCAATCTACCAGTAGATCGCGGGGCGTTCGCGGGTAGATTGCGACCAACTGAACTAAAATAAACTTGAAATGACATATAAGGCCTCAGAAGCCCAAATCCTGCTCTGCTGTGAAGAGCCCGCTCCTACTGCTGTCAGCCAGCCTGGCTCCACACCTACAGACTGTACTGCTGGGCTTCCCACTTTGCAACCATAGTATGGGGGGAGGGGGATGTAAGAGGTTGCCGATTTGAGGCATCTCTGTAAGCCTTAGAATGGTTTGATGTAATTTTTTGTCATTTTTTTGTGCTGGTCTTTTTTGTTTAATACCAATCTCTTTTATGGGTGAGAGCTGTCAGGAAAACAAAATCTGTGAAGTATAAGAAGCATAGTGTCTGAGAACCTGATGCTATGTATGCATGGTTGCGATTTCTTATGTACAGTAGTCACATCTGCAAAAATATGCAGTCACCCTCTCTGATGCCTGCTATCTTGTATGAAACTGCGACAGCCATTGTATAGTTAAGGTTACACATGCGTAGTAAGGGTTTTCTTGAATTTTTGTGTATGAACAATAACAAAAAAAAATGGCTCAACTGTACAGATATCAACTTAGCGTCCATCTGAGTCAGGCCGATAACGATGGTAATCACCGCTAATTAAGTGAACAAAGAGTACATCCTGGGTCACAAAAGTATGGTCACCTTGTAATAGAGGCACAGTTAGGAGTGGGGGGTTCCAGTTGCCCAGCCCTCCTCTATCTTTGTGCCTAAATTGCTGCTTCCTGTTGCTAGCCACACCATGATCCATACACTGTCTAATGCTATACAGAAGGCAGGAGTACCATGTGTTCAGGATTTGTCCGGATGGTCTGGAAATGAGGTTCTGTCCAGAGGACTGCTCATTCCTGAGAGGCAGTGTCTAGGAATCCCATAGGGTGTGGCACCAGCAAAATCTTCTAAGTGTCATTGCATTATGGCTGGGCTGGCCTTCTCTGCTGCCCTGACACCGGTCTGCCCATAGCCCTGCCTTCTCTGAGTAATCCTTCTGGCTGTGGGTGTGACTGTGCAGCTGATAGCGTATGGAGCTAGGCAGTTTGGATTTGACTTTCAGTGGTGAAAGTAAGTTAGATTCATGGTGCTCTGAGGCTGGCATATCAAATGTGCATGCCATGGCTCAGAGAATTTGGGGCTGGCATATAAAGGGACATGCATGACTGCAGGGGGCCTTGGGGCTAAAAAAAAATATATAGGGTCATAGCATTAATAAGGAAACTTTGAGTCTAGCATATAAAGAGGCATGACTGGGCTTGCTCTGAGACTGACATGTAAAGGTATATGAGGATGAGCCATAGAAAAGTGCATAATAAGGCTATGGGCTAGCCAGAGCCTGTCATGAACCGGTCTCTCACCTCTGCGGGTTCTGGGGTTCGTCCATTGCCAGTGCGGTTGCTCGCGGTGCTGTGCGCCCGTGTGGGGACGCGGCGTGATCAGTGGCACAGGTAATGCAGATTCTGGGAACTGAGAGTGCGGGGACCAAATGGCCTAAGGCACTGCGGTGTGTCTGCTGTATAGGAGGTGGCCATGTTGGAGACCAAATAGGTAATACAGAGCACTTGTGAAAACACCTGTGGGCAGGTGTAAGCCAATCCCGTGCTTGTGCTGCCTTTAAGTAGGCTGGGATTATGTTACTCTGGGCCAGTGCTTTGTTGTATCAACGCTGTGCTCTAGCTCTGAGCTCTCTCCGTGCATTCCTGTGTGATTCCCGTGGTTCAGATATCGCCTCCGTTCCCAGAGGTCCGTCTGCAGCCTTCACTGCTAAAGATCCACCGGCTCTCCGCTGTGTTGTCAGTAAATTGCATACCTACTGGAAACAGTTGGATTCCCAGAGTCTTGCATGAGGTTACCTTGTCTGCCTGCCTTCAACTATACAAAGTTTGGAGGATTCCACTACCCTCAGCTGTTCGTTTGTTCTACTCTGCATTTAACCCGTTCATCACCTTGTCATCTGCTACAGTTTTCACAGTGATCTCTGGAACCCGCAAGTAACCCAATTCAGTACTTTTATTTTCTATGTTACCATAACAAGGATAATTCTTCACAGCCTCTCAATTAACTCTCAAAACTTCATTGCAAATCCTTACAGTTATTTCTTCATGTCTGCATTACCCAGTTAAACACATTCTGCAGTTCAGCATCAAAGCTTGTTTATATTTGGACAATTCAACATTTACTCATCAGCTTGTTTTATATACAGGTCCATGAACATTTCTTTTATTTGTCTTTGAGATTTATCCTGCATATTATTTCTGCCATTCCTGCAATACTTCAGTATAATATGATGATTAACAACTTGTCATTTAACTCTTTACTGAATTGTTATTTTTAATAAATATATGAAACGGAACTTTCTTCGTCCTCCCTGCTTTCTTCATACCCCAGCACCTACACCTGTGGTTGGTCCCGGGTTAACGGATTCACAAAAACACCCGGACCTGACAGAGCCGAAACCAGACATGTTGGTGCCCTGTGCCAAAAATAGAATTTGTGCCCCCCCCCCATAAAACAGGGACACTGCGCGCTGAGGGCGCATCTAAAAAATATAGAGTCTTTGCTTAATGGGGAAGGGGCGTGGTCACAAAATAAAGCCAATTGATATTATGCCGCACAGTAATCTCCATTATTCAAATTAAGCCACACAGTAGTGCCACTTATACTCATGAATTACACCAGGTAGATCCCCTTATATACATTACACCAGGTAGAGCCCCTTTTACACATTATGCCAAATAGAGCCCCTGTTACACATTGCAGCAGGTAGAGCCCCCTTTTACACATTACACCAGGTAGAGCCCCCTTTTACACATTACACCAGGTAAAGTCCCCTTTTACACATTATGCCAGGTAGAGTCCCCTTTTACAACACTAGGTAGAGCCCCTTTTACCCATTTGCCAGGTAGAGTCCCCTTTTACACAATGCGCCAGGTAGAGCACCTTTTACATATTGTACCACGTAGAGCCTCCATTCACACATTACACCACAGTAGAGCAGAGCCCCTTATATACATTACGCCAGGTAGAGCCCCCTATACATATTACACCAGGTAGAGCCCCCTTTTAAACATTACACCAGGTATAGCCACTGTTACACATTGCACCAGGTAGAGTGCCCTTTTACACATTATGCCAGGTAGAGCCCCCTTTTACACATTGCACCAGGTAGAGCCCCCTTTTACTCATTGCGCCAGGTAGAGTCCCCTTTTATGCCAGGTAGAGCCCTCTTTTACACATTGCGCCAGATAGAGCCTCTTTATACACTGCGACAGGTAGAGCCCCCTTTTGCATATTACGCCAGGTAGAGCCCCTTTTACACTTTACACCAGGTAGAGCCCCCTTTTATACATTACGCCAGGTAGAGTCCCCTTATACAATTCCAAGTAGAGCTCCTTTTACACATGATAGAAAGCTACTTTTTTCAGCAAAATAAGTGCTCCATGTAAGTGATGGGTATGTAAAAATAGGTATAACTATAAATTTAGATAATTTTAAGCCGTTTTAGAAAAAAAAAACAAAAAAAACAATTACTCCTATCTGCATGCCTAAAAACAACGTGCACCACTCATAAAGCACCCCAATATACCTGACCCATAACTGGCGCCCCAATTTCCATCACTGCATTTTTTGACCCCAAAAATTACATGTCATCACTGGCCAATTCAAAATAATTAAAAACTAAGTGCCTAATTAGTCATTCAGGGGGTGTCCCATGGGGTTCTGAACCAAATCCCCACATTTTTAAATTTAAAATGGGGATTTTGCACTACTTATCACCTGCTCAGAGATGGTGAAAGCAAATTTGTGATAAAACCTATAGAGACTTGGGTGGTCATTCCGAGTTGTTCGCTCGCTAGCTGCTTTTAGCAGCATTGCAAACGCTAGGCCGCCGCCCTCTGGGAGTGTATCTTAGCTTAGCAGAATAGCGAACTAAAGATTAGCAGAACTGCTACTAAATAATTCCTTGCAGTTTCTGAGTAGCTCCAGACCTACTCCTAGATTGCGATCACCTCAGTCCGTTTAGTTCCTGGTTTGACGTCACAAACACGCCCTGCGTTCGGCCAGCCACTCCCCCGTTTCTCCAGCCACTCCTGCATTTTTACCTGGCACGCCTGCGTTTTTTTTTAGCACACTGCCTGAAAACGGCCAGTTTCCGCCCAGAAACACCCACTTCCTGTCAATCACACTACGATCACTCGAGCGATGAAAAAACGTTGCTTGAGTTTGTGCAAATCTCCAAAGTTTTGTGTTAAATTACTGAACGCATGCGCACTGCGTACCGTGCGCATGCGCATTTTCCACCTAATCGCTCCGTTGCGAAAAACAGCAACGAGCGAACAATTCGGAATGACCACCTTTTGCCGATAACTTTTTGCAGCTAACTGAATACCTGTTGTTTGCAGTTGAGATGAAAACACCCGTTTTTATAGCAAAATGGTGTTTTTGCACCTGATACCCCCCCTTAGTGTGTAGCGGGGGAAGGGATATTTGTCTGAATATTTACAATGTATTAAGTATTGTGACAAGAACACTGGGATAGTGTTTGAGGGCAGGTATGTTTGTCCCAGGTTCTTGTCTTACATGTTTTAGAAAATGGAAACTTCTAGGAAAAATGCTTTTGTTTTGTCAGAACCTTTTCAGTTTGCTGTAAAAGCTGGGTAAAGGCTCTGAGAGAGAGATAAGGCGAGTTCTAGACATTGGGCCCACTTCGGGTCTTTGGCCTCACAGAGGGCTAATCAGGGTTTCAGCTGTGTAAGAGTGTTATAGGGCTGCTAGCCTGATTAGTATGAGAGTCTGCCTGGGAAGACTGGAGGGATCTGTGTGAGAGAAACACGCTTCCTGATACAAGTGAGCTATACAGTGTTTACTGGAGAACTCTGTGTTTTTGTTTAGTGATAGTTAGGAACATCTTGTGTTTAGTTAGTGCCGGACAGGCAAGGTATTTTCTTTTGGTGTTTGTTTTATTTTCTGTTTCAATAAAACTGGCCGGGGCCAGTTGTACCAGATACTGGACTTGTGTTGTTCCTCAGCTGCTGCGTGCTGCCATATTCCCCAGGAAGAGGCGCCTTGCACCCCTACAGTGTTACAACTTGGTGGAGAATGCGAGCATGCCGTTCTGCGCATAAGTGAAAGCAGCAGCTTTGTGAGGCCTGCAGAAAACGGTGGTTTATGCAGATACAGCTAAGTGGGAAGTTACTGAGACTCACCCCTGAGGGTTTGATATATGTCCTGGGTGAAAGCAGCTACAAAGCCGCCTGAAAAATCTGTCGACATGGAGGATCTGCTTAAAGCCTTGCTGCAAGCTACAGCGGCTCAGCAGGAGGCCAACAGACAGCAGCAGGTGGCAATGGAGGAAAATAGGAGACAGCAGCAGGTGGCTATTGATGAACTTTACAGGCAACAGCGTCAGGATAGAGAGGCCTTAGCAGAAGTGGTGCAGAGCCTTGCAGCCCGGATTGGAGATGTGGCTGTCAGTGCTCCGACCAGCTCTAGTTCTATACGGGCCAGTCACTTCCTGCAGAAAATGACAGAGGCTGATGATGTGGAGGCCTACCTGACCACGTTTGAAAGGACTGCCGAGCGTGAGAACTGGCCGAAAGCGCAGTGGGCCAGTCTGCTGGCACCTTTTTTGTCAGGCGAGCCCCAAAAAGCGTACTTTGATTTAAGCCCTGCTGAGGCTCGGGGCTATGATAAACTAAAGACTGAGATCCTGACCCGCCTGGGAGTCACGCTGTCAGTACGAGCACAACGGGTGCACCGTTGGGTGTACGCCATGGAGAAGCCTCCGCGCTCCCAGATGCACGACCTTATTCAGCTAACAAAAAAATGGCTACAGCCAGAGACATTAACTGGTCCTCAGATGGTTGAAAGAGTCGTCATGGACCGCTACTTGAGATCTTTGCCCATGGTCCTGCGCAAGTGGGTGAGCCATGGAAACCCGGGTACTGCTGACCAATTAGTGGACATGGTAGAGCGGTATTTGGCAGCAGAGGAACTACTGATGACCACCCAGCAACCCATAGATCCTCGACAGCGCCCTTCAGTAAAGACTGTTAAGACTGTTCCGTGGGAAAACGTTGCTGGGCGGTTAAGAGAACGCAAGGCTGGAGAGACTGTAAACACTGGCCCTGGAGACAGGCCAATGGGGCTAGAACGGTCTATGTTGCCCAAACGGGTTGATAATCGTGTGGTTAAATGTTTTAGATGTGGTATGCCAGGTCATGTTATTGCCAATTGCCCAGTCATGCAAGAACCCATGCAATGTGATGCTGCCTTTGAATGTCGCAGAATGTCTTTCTTTGCTAGGTTAGCCTGTACTGTGGTACCTTCACCTGAGCTGGAAAAACAAATGTGTGATGTGTTCTTAGAGGGTAACCGGGTAGAAGCCTTGCTGGATTCAGGAAGTTTAGTTACCCTCGTGAAAGCTGGGTTAGTGAACCCCTTAAAGGTCCAGCAAATACCTATTGGGGTAACTTGCATACATGGGGATACCCAATATTATGTCACTGCTGAAGTGAATATAGAAACTTGTTGTGGGTCAGCAATGGTTAAAGTAGGACTGGTCCCCACCTTGGTGCATAAGGCCAAAATAGGGAGGGATTTTCCTCATTTTTGGAAACTGTGGGAATCACGTTTATCAACAGATGTGAGAAGTGAAGAGCCAGTTGGTAATACCGGTGATTGTATGGATGTACGTGTGTCTTCGGAACTTTCTGACCCTTTGCCTTTTGCCAGTTTGGCTGGGGAAGTGACAGATGGGGAGTCCAGTGAGGACCCTCTTGCTGGGAACAGAGACATAGTGGTTAGAAACGAAAGCGTGCCTGACCTGGAGGTAAAAAAGGATCTGTTTGCATCTGAACAGTTAAAGGATCCTACCTTGATAAAGGCTAGAGAGAATGTTAAGATTGTTAATGGGGAGCCTGTGGTACCAGGTGACAGGGTTACGTATCCCCACATGGCCATCTGTAATGAGCTCTTGTACCACATTGTCAAAAAGGGTGAGGATGTGGTGGAACAGCTGGTAGTACCCCAGCCTTATCGGAGAACGGTACTAGATTTAGCTCATAGTCACGTTACAGCAGGACATTTAGGGGCAGAAAAAACCACTGAAAGAGTTTTACAAAGGTTCTTTTGGCCAGGGGTTTATAAAGAAGTGTCTGAATATTGTTCTTCCTGTCCTGAGTGCCAGTATCATGCCCCTAGACCCCATTTCAGGAGCCCACTAGTTCCCATGCCTATTATAGAGGTCCCGTTTGACAGAATAGCCATGGATCTCGTGGGGCCCTTGTTGAAGTCCGCTCGGGGCCATCAGTATATCCTGGTAATAATGGACTATGCCACTCGATATCCTGAGGCTGTCCCTTTACGCACTATCACAACCAAGGCGATAGCTAGGGAGCTGGTGCAGGTTTTTAGTAGAGTGGGAATACCAAAAGAAATTTTGACTGACCAAGGTACTCCATTTATGTCAAGGGTCATGAAAGAATTGTGCAAATTATTTAAGGTCACTCACCTCAGGACGTCCATCTACCATCCCCAAACTGACGGGTTGGTGGAAAGGTTTAATAAAACATTAAAAAGTATGTTAAAAAAGGTTGTTGAGAGAGATGGGAAAAACTGGGATTGTTTGTTGCCCTACTTGTTAATGGCCATCAGAGAAGTTCCTCAGTCCTCTACGGGGTTTTCTCCATTTGATTTGTTGTATGGTAGACACCCCAGAGGGCTGTTGGACATTGCCAAAGAGACGTGGGAAGGACAGCCCACTCCTTATAGGAGCGTTATTGAACATATAACACAAATGCAGGATAGGATTGCAGCCGTGGTACCTGTTGTCAGAGAGCACATGGAACAGGCCCAAAGTGCTCAACAGAGGGTCTATAACCGGAGTGCCAAGATACGGGAATTTGTTCCTGGAGATAGAGTTCTTGTTTTGGTACCCACTGTGGAAAGCAAATTCCTAGCTAAATGGCAGGGTCCATTTGAGATTAGGGAAAAAGTGAATGAGGTTAATTACAAAGTATACCAGCCGGGAAAGAGAAAACCAGAGCAGATCTACCATGTTAACTTAATCAAACCCTGGAAAGATAGGTTGTCTCTGTCAGCGGAGCCTTGCCCTTCGGTGTCTTCACCCCGGATGCTTCCCGCAGTGAAGGTGTCAGAGACATTATCAGCTGATCAGAACAATCAGGTTAAAGAATTTCTCATCCAAAATAGGGAGATATTTTCAGAGCTGCCTGGCCGAACGACCATAATAAAACATGACATTGTCACAGAACCAGGGGTCAGGGTTCATTTAAAGCCATATAGGATTCCTGAAGCTCAGCGAGAAGCTATTTCTAAAGAAGTTAAAACCATGTTAGAACTTGGAGTCATAGAGGAGTCTAACAGTGAGTGGTCCAGTCCCATAGTGCTCATCCCGAAGCCCGACGGTAGCATACGCTTCTGTAATGACTTTCGTAAGTTAAATGAGGTGTCCAAGTTTGACACATACCCCATGCCCCGTGTGGATGAGCTTGTAGAAAGGCTGGGAACAGCCAGGTTTCTCACCACGTTGGACCTGACCAAAGGTTACTGGCAAATACCTTTATCTGATAGCGCCAAAGAAAAAACAGCCTTTTCGGTTCCGGAGGGGCTGTACCAGTATAAGATGTTACCCTTTGGGTTGCATGGGGCTCCAGCAACCTTTCAACGGGCGATGGATAAAATTTTGAGGCCCCATAGAAAATATGCAGCTGCCTATTTGGATGATGTGGTAATTCACAGTACAGACTGGGGGTCCCATTTGGTTAAAGTACAAGCAGTACTGGACTCAATCAGAGAGGCAGGGTTAACTGCTAACCCAAAGAAGTGCTGCCTCGCAATGTAGGAGGTCAAATACTTGGGCTTCACCATAGGCAGAGGTCTGATTAGGCCCCAATTGAATAAAATTGATGCTATTCAAAACTGGCCTCGTCCAGTGAATAAAAAACAGGTAAGGGCTTTTTTGGGAATTACTGGGTACTATAGACGGTTTATTCCCAGTTTTGCGACCACAGCGGTGCCATTGTCAGACCTTACCAAAGGGAAGCAGTCAAATATGGTGAAATGGAACCCTGATGCAGAAAAAGCGTTCCAAGCGTTAAAAGTGGCTTTGTGTTCACAACCGGTGTTGATAACACCAGATTTTTCAAAAGAATTTGTGGTACAGACAGATGCCTCAGAGGTAGGGATAGGTGCTGTGCTGTCCCAAACCAGAGATGGGGACGAACACCCTATCATTTATTTGAGTAGGAAACTCAATGAGCATGAAAAAAGGTATGCCATTGTGGAAAAGGAGGCTTTGGCCATTAAGTGGGCACTAGATACCTTGAGATATTACCTCTTGGGTAGACAGTTCAGACTAGTGACGGATCATGCCCCTTTAAAATGGATGTATGTAAATAGAGGCAAGAATGCTCGGGTAACTGGATGGTTTCTAGCGTTGCAGGATTTTAAGTTTACTGTCGAACATAGACCGGGAACACAATTGGCCAACGCAGATGCATTGTCTCGCATCTTCTGTTTGGGGGCTACAAGTGTTCCGGTCCCTAGGTCGAAACAGGGGAGGGGGATATGTGACAAGAACACTGGGATAGTGTTTGAGGGCAGGTATGTTTGTCCCAGGTTCTTGTCTTACATGTTTTAAAAAATGGAAACTTCTAGGAAAAATGCTTTTGTTTTGTCAGAACCTTTTCAGTTTGCTGTAAAAGCTGGGTAAAGGCTCTGAGAGAGAGATAAGGCGAGTTCTAGACATTGGGCCCACTTCGGGTCTTTGGCCTCACAGAGGGCTAATCAGGGTTTCAGCTGTGTAAGAGTGTTATAGGGCTGCTAGCCTGATTAGTATGAGAGTCTGCCTGGGAAGACTGGAGGGATCTGTGTGAGAGAAACACGCTTCCTGATACAAGTGAGCTATACAGTGTTTACTGGAGAACTCTGTGTTTTTGTTTAGTGATAGTTAGGAACATCTTGTGTTTAGTTAGTGCCGGACAGGCAAGGTATTTTCTTTTGGTGTTTGTTTTATTTTCTGTTTCAATAAAACTGGCCGGGCCAGTTGTACCAGACACTGGACTTGTGTTGTTCCTCAGCTGCTGCGTGCTGCCATATTCCCCAGGAAGAGGCGCCTTGCACCCCTACATTGTTACAGTATGAAGTCTGCTACAAAATAGGGAGCTTTACAATTTTTTTTGTTTTGCTGTAACTCCTTGTAGCAATCCTTATTTTAGAAAACAATTGAAAAAAAGGTGAAGAATGTATTGCCGGAACTGTCCATTTGACCAGAAATGGCACCCTATATAGCTGCGAAACTTTATTTTGCATGAAATTTTACCACAACTTTGCTTATCTCTAGTCACTTGCAATGCTCCTCTATGCGAATACACACTATCTGTTGTCTGCACACAGCATGTCTGTTTCCTAGGAGGCTTATGGGGTACATTTACCCAGGGCTGGTCCCGGACCTTGTGGCGCCCAGGGCGTCCGTTTCCTTTGGCGACCCCCCCCCCGAAAGGCACAGCAGGCTTAGTGCGCGAATAAAAAAAAATAAGGGCGTGGCTTCATAGGGAAGGGGCATGACCACAGTTATGCCCCTTGTAGCTGTGCCTTCAGTAGATTTGCCACCAGTAGAGTTTTGCCCCCTGTAGAGTTTTGCCCCCTGTAGCTGTACCCCCAGTAGAGTTGTGCCCCCTGTAGTTTTGCCCACTGTAGCTGTACCCCCAGTAGAGTTGTGCCCCCTGTAGTTTTGCCCACTGTAGCTGTGCCCCCAGTAGAGTTGTGCCCCCTGTAGTTTTGCCCCCTGTAGCTGTACCCCCCGTAAAGCTGTGCCCCCGGTAGAGTTTTGCCCCCTGTAGCT
The DNA here is from genome assembly GCF_028390025.1 of Pseudophryne corroboree. Taxonomy (NCBI): domain Eukaryota; kingdom Metazoa; phylum Chordata; class Amphibia; order Anura; family Myobatrachidae; genus Pseudophryne; species Pseudophryne corroboree. The sequence continues at coordinate 776,034,064 of NC_086447.1, read as the reverse complement.
GTACCCCCAGTAGAGTTGTGCCACCTCTAGTTTTGCCCCCTGTAGCTGTGCCCCCAGTAGAGTTGTGACACCTGTAGCTGTACCCCCAGTAGAGTTGTGCCCCCTGTAGCTGTGCCCCCAGTAGAGTTGTGCCCCCTGTAGCTGTACCCCCAGTAGAGTTGTGCCCCCTGTAGTTTTGCCACCAGTAGTGTTGTGCCCCCAGTAGAGCTGTGCCCCCTGTAGTTTTGCCCTCTGTAGAGTTGTGCCCCCTGTAGTTTTGCCCCTAGAAGCGCCGCTTAAAAAACCCAAAAACTACTCACCAGCCCCGCTCCTGCTTCCCGACTCCTGCTGCTGTCTCTGGCCGCCCGCTCCTCGGATCTACCATAGCGCCGCACAGACGCTAGAGGTCAATTAGGACATCTAGCATCTGCGGCCACTCCCACAATGCTGTGCGGTGCGCGATGACGTCAGATGCACTGCACGGCAGAATGTGGGAGGGTCAGGAGGCGCAGCGGCGGTGGTAGCGCACTTAAGGATGTGGCAACCCGGGCAAGAATCTGCTTGCCCGCGGCAAGAGCAGCTCCTGCATTTACCAATAAATGGTTAGTAAATGGGTCCGCTTCTGGAGCAGCTGCTACTCCACCTACCGGCCTCACCCGTCTCTCTGCTCTTCTTCTGCGGGCACACAAGAGAACGTTGGGACTCGTGAGGGGCGGAGCTGGAGCGTAAGGAGTTACTAGATGGCATCTAGTATGCGGCAGCGCGCCGCTGCCCGACACTGAACACTGTGACTCTGGGGTCTATTCATGAAGCATTGAAAAGAGTGGAGAAATGAGTCTGTAGATAAGTTGCCCGTGGCAAGCAATGAGCTGATCCATACAATTGTATAGTATACAAATTATAAATGTTACTTCAGTGATGATTGGTTGTCGTTAGGGTTGCTGCCTCATCGCTTTAATTCTGGACACATATTAATTACACAGGTTCTGTGGCTGATTAAAACCAGGTGGAATGGAGTCTTGAAGTCAGCCAGCCACAGAACCTTTGTAATTAATATGTGTCCAGAATTAAAGGGAAGAGGTGACAACCCTAGTTGTTGTGGGCAGCTTCTCCACTGCCTCACTTCTCCACATGAATAGACCCCTCTGTGAGCACTGAGCACTACAGCGCGCCTCTGCCCGGCACTAAGTGCTGTGAGCACTCAAGCAGTAGCCGGGCTAGTACTGTGCCACAGTGCATATGCGCTGTGGGTAAGGCACAGCTAGCACACCGCTAGTTATGGCCCTGGGGCTAGCATCTAAGGGCAAAAGGGAGCTCTGAGACATACAAAGAGGGATTTGGGCTGGCATAACAGGCCTCTGCAGCATAAATAGGAGCATGTGTGGTTCTTTATAACAGTGATTAAAAAAAAATGCCTGAAAGCTAACAAATAAAATGGTTGTAACCCTAATGTTGTTTGGGCCATGCCTCCTGCCTGATAATCTGGAAATGAAAGGGTAACCTTACCACTCAGCCACATACAGTAGTATGAAGAGTTGAACCTCCACCCCACGGCACCACCCAGGTGAGGGCACAGTTACACTAATATAGTGAACTGTGTCCCGCTCATTTATTAAGCATCTGCTGCCTAATCTGATTCAAGCATGGTGACTGTTAAATTATAACCGTATGTAGCATTGTAGCAGGTCTACATTTGGAATGACGTGCAGTACACCCAGTGCAGAATAGGAGAGAATATACTGTCATAGATGATTTCTCACCTTCCCTGCTTCCAATAGAAGTAGGTTTGCTTAATATCTGTATCTGTCCGTCTGCCTTCCCACTCTGTATTTATGTATGCATTGTGTGTGCAGAACTAGCTCTCCTTATGTGTCTGTCCCTCTGTGTCCCTACAGTATGGGGGTCATTCCGAGTTGATCGCACGCTGCAACTTTTTTCAGGCCGTGCGATCACCTAAACGCCACCTATGAAGGAGTGTTTTTTTCATAGCAAGGCTGCGATCGCTTGTGCAGCCCTGCTATGCAAAAAAAGTTATGTGTAGAACAAGACCAGGGTAACAGTTACTTACCCTGTGTGATCAATCCAGCATTGCAGGTACCGGAAATGACGTCAGACATCCGCCCTCCAAACGCCGCAACACGCCTGCGTTTGGATCTCCATGGCCAGAAAACGGTGAGTTGACGCCCGGTTCCGCCTTCCTCCTGTCAATATTCTTGCGGTCGCCGCTGCAACCGCTTTCTTCATTAGCGGCGTCGCTGCAGGCAATGACACGCCTGCGCAATGCAGCCGCAGCGCATGCGCAGTTCCGACTCAATTGCGCGGCTGCGAAGAAGCACAGCGTGCGATCGGGTCGGAATGACCCCCTATGTCTATATTACCTATCTACTCTTGCTGCAGATCTGTGCATACACAGGAGAGAAATCACAGGGGAAATGGCAACAGCAACCAAAATCTCAATTTGTGTAAAGACATATTCTGCAAATTCCATCCGACTCGGCATAGGAAGGCCATAATCAAAGATGTGTAAATTTGCTTCTGAGTATGTGCTGAATGTAAGGACTTGTTGTTTGCGTCCATGCTAGGAGATCCGTCCGACTCAGGATCAGGCCCAGAGATAGCACATGGGCATTCTCCTCTGTAGTGCAAAATACAAACTGCTGTTAAACAAAAAATGTAGGCAAAATAATAATATTTTAGCAATTTAAGTATTTCCTGAAACCCTACTTTACTAATCGTTCTCCTCTTCATTCTCCAGCTTTTAATACTTATGGAAAAGAAAAACAAAATACACAGATAGCGTATACTGCTTCTTAGAGAAGCCGCATCGCAAATGTTGTGCTGGGAAATATGTCATTAATTAACCAATACAGAACGGCATTGCTGTGAAGTCAGAAGACGAGAAAGCTGTTCTGATTGGTTAACAGCTTTGGGCCTAATTCAGACCTGATCGCAGTGGCAAAATCTTTTTTATAATTGGCAAAACCATGGCCCTCATTCCGAGTTGATCGCTTGCTAGCTGCTTTTAGCAGCAGTGCAAACGCTAGGCCGCCTCCCTCTGGGAGTGTATCTTAGCTTAGCAGAAGTGCGAACGAAAGATTAGCAGAACTGCACAGGAAAAATGTCATGGCGTTTCTGAGTAGCTCCAGACCTACTTCTATCTTGCAGTCTGTTTAGTTCCTGTTTTGACGTCACAAACACGCCCTGCGTTCGGCCAGCCACTCCCCCGTTTCTCCAGCCACTCCTGCGTTTTTTTCCTGGCACGCCTGCGTTTTTTAGCACACTCCCTGAAAACGCTGAGTTGCCGCCCAGAAACACCCACTTCCTGTCAATCAAACTACGAACACTCGCGACTGAAAAACGTTGCTCGAGCTTCTGTAAAACTGCAAACTTTTGTGTGAAAGTACTTAGCGCATGCGCGCTGCGTACCATGCACATGCGTATAAATGCCATTTTTTCACCTGATCGCTGCGCTGCGAAAAACGGCAGCGAGCGGTCAACTCGGAATGAGGGCCTATGTGCACTGCAGGTGGGACAGATGTAACATGTGCAGAGGAAGTTAGATTCGGGTGGGTTATTTTGTTTCTGTGCAGGGTAAATACTGTCTGCTTTATTTTTACACTGCAATTTAGATTTCAGTTTGAACACACCCCACCCGAATATAATCTCTCTGCACATGTTACATCTGCCCCACCTGCACTGCACATGGTTTTGCCCATTAGAGAAAAATGTTGTTGCTGTGATCAGGTCTGAATTAGGTTCTTTATTGTTAGCTATACTAATATTGATGAGAATGAAAACTATGAATTCATAAAGAGCTCACGACATCACTGAGGTATTTATGAACCAGTATTGTTGAAACGCAGCAGCCTAGGAACTTGGAGCATCAGGGAGGCATGAGGCACTTTGTCTTAGCATCCTAGTGTATTTATGGCCTGCTGCATTCTCATGAATACTGGTTCAGCCCATAAAATAGCTGCCTGTAATCTGTGTAAGGGACAGAGGCAATTTACTAGATAGCATTTATTATTTTCACATCTAAAACATTTTACAGAGGACTATTTGCATTCAGGAGGCAGTCAAGGACATCAGGGCTATAAGCAATTACTGGGCATACGGAGACTGCTGCTAAGAAATATGCCTGATGCACGCTAAAATTGTTCCCTACACTGTCAATAAAAGTGTGTCCCATTAGCAATGATTTCCAAACTTCAGCTATAAGTGTTTATTAATGTGATGGTCAGTAGAGTGAGAAAATGGAACATTTTAACAGGCTTGCCAACATAATGCAACAGTCCTGCTGCTACCCAGTTATCAAAGATGTGTCATGACTGCATTCATGTTAGCGTCAACAAAATGGGAACCCCTACTGTCAAGGCCATTGTATGTTGCTCTGGGTAATTGTCTCTTAAAATATTCCTTTCCTCCTGAAATTATTTGGCTAAGCGCTAAGAAGTGACACAATTGTGTATTCTCTGCAGGAATGTGCCCACGATAAATTGTACTTATCCTTTACATGTTTTCTTAGATGACAGTGGATATGTTCAATATAAATGTCACAGTTGTAGTCATCAATTTGTAAATATACGAGGGAGCAGTTGTATTTCTTTTTTCCAACGACAAGTAAAATTGTTTATAGCTAATCAGTAAAAAAGGATTCATCTGGCTTTCTAGGGGATTTCCCTGCGGCATTTTCTCACACACACAGCACGTTTTTCACTGTTCAAGCGAAACAAAATAAGGGCTCTATTTATCAACGTGTAGCGAAAAGGCTTCCTCTGCTGATCGTTGCAATACAAAATCACTTTTTACCACAATCTAGCAATTATATATTACCAGGTCAGCTGAGCGATACTCTGCTGCCTCTGTGATACCAGCAGTAAGACAGATTCGCTGTGCCAGTCTCAGCCCTAAGCACATGCGTGCCCCAGCTAGCTGGTCCGCAGAAAGCCCAGAAAATGGTTTAAAATTGCAAAATAAAAGTGGATTTTAACATTTTCCCACATAGAAAAAACAGTATGCAGTCACAGTGCCGGCATTCAGAATCAACAGCCGAAGGTCAATGATGATGTCGATATAGTTAAAAGTGTCGACATCGAAATATCAACACTGTCAAAATACCAAAATGTCCGGGAGATTTAGGGTTAGCGCTAGGGTTAGGATTGCTATTAGGGTTCGGGCTGCCATTTAGGTTATGGCTAGAAACAGAATTAAAGAAAACTTCCATGTGGACTTGGTAACAATGTCAGCATAACCTCCGTGTCTACATACTGAATGTTGACATGGTCAATGTTGACATTATGAACAAATTGATATGTTCATTTTTGACATTTGACTATGTCAACATTCTTAGGCTTACATGAAGAAGTGGCTGCCTCCTCTATGTGCGCCAGGTACGTGACATCATGATGCCAAACACTAGCAGTGCAGAGGAGCCACCATAATGCGACAGAAGAAGGAAAGACGACGAGATGTAAGTAAATTACTGAGATCCTGGGGTGGAGGATAAGAAGGAGGGATGTGGCGCGTCAACCCCACTACGGCCACTAAAATATAGTGATGAGTGGGTTCGGATCCTCGGAATCCGAACCCCCCCGAACTTCACCCTTTTTTGCACGGGTCCGAGCAGACTCGGATCCTCCCGTCTTGCTCGGTTAACCCGAGCGCGCCGAACGTCATCATTCTGCGGTCGGATTCTCGCGAGATTCGTATTCTATATAAGGAGCCGCGCATCGCCGCCATTTTTCACTCGTGCATTGGAGATGATCGTGAGAGGACGTGGCTGGCGTCCTCTCAGTTTCTATGTTCAGTGGGCTGCAAATATCTGCTCAGTGTGCTGCAAATATCCGTGCTCAGTGTGCTGCAAGTGCAAATATCTACGTTCTCTGCCTGAAAAATGCTCCATATCTGTGCTCAGTGTGTTGCAAATATCTGTGCTCAGTGTGCTAATTGCTTTATTGTGGGGACTGGGGACCAGCAGTATTATATAGTAGGAGGACAGTGCAGAGTTTTGCTGACCAGTGACCACCAGTATTATACGTTCTCTGCCTGAAAAACGCTCCATATCTGTGCTGCATTGTAGTACTATATATAGTAGGAGGACAGTGCAGAATTTTGCTGACCACCAGTATAACTATATATATAGCAGTACGGTACAGTAGTCCACTGCTCTACCTCTGTGTCGTCAAGTATACTATCCCATCCATACCTGTGGTGCATTTCAGTTTTGCACAGTTTGCTGACCACCAGTATATATAATATATAGCAGTACGGTACAGAAGGCCACTGCTCTACCTACCTCTGTGTCGTCAAGTATACTATCCATCCATACCTGTGGTGCATTTCAGTTTTGCACAGTTTGCTGACCACCAGTATATATAATATATAGCAGTACGGTACAGTAGGCCACTGCTCTACCTACCTCTGTGTCGTCAAGTATACTATCCATCCATACCTGTGGTGCATTTCAGTTTTGCACAGTTTGCTGACCACCAGTATATATAATATATAGCAGTACGGTACAGAAGGCCACTGCTCTACCTACCTCTGTGTCGTCAAGTATACTATCCATCCATACCTGTGGTGCATTTCAGTTTTGCACAGTTTGCTGACCACCAGTATATATAATATATAGCAGTACGGTACAGTAGGCCACTGCTCTACCTACCTCTGTGTCGTCAAGTATACTATCCATCCATACCTGTGGTGCATTTCAGTTTTGCACAGTTTGCTGACCACCAGTATATATAATATATAGCAGTACGGTACAGTAGGCCACTGCTCTACCTACCTCTGTGTCGTCAAGTATACTATCCATCCATACCTGTGGTGCATTTCAGTTTTGCACAGTTTGCTGACCACCAGTATATATAATATATAGCAGTACGGTACAGTAGGCCACTGCTCTACCTACCTCTGTGTCGTCAAGTATACTATCCATCCATACCTGTGGTGCATTTCAGTTTTTGTGCGCAGTATATATAGTAGTAGGCCATTGCTATTGATAAATATATTACTGGCATATAATTCCACACATTAAAAAATGGAGAACAAAAATGTGGAGGGTAAAATAGGGAAAGATCAAGATCCTCTTAAACCTCATGCTGAAGCTGCTGCCACTAGTCATGGCCGAGACGATGAAATGCCATCAACGTCGTCTGCCAAGGCCGATGCCCAATGTCATAGTAGAGAGCATGTAAAATCCAAAAAACAAAAGTTCAGTAAAATTACCCAAAAATCAAAATTAAAATCGTCTGAGGAGAAGCGTAAACTTGCCAATATGCCATTTATGACACGGAGTGGCAAGAAACGGCTGAGGCCCTCTCCTATGTTCCTCATGACTAGTGGGTCAGCTTCACATGAGGATGGAAGCACTCATCCTCCTACTAGAAAACTTAAAAGACTTAAGATGGCAAAAGCACAGCAAAGAACTGTGCGTTCTTCTAAATCACAAATCCCCAAGGAGAGTCCAATTGTGTCGGTTGCGATGCCTGACCTTCCCAACACTGGACGGGAAGAGGTGGTGCCTTCCACCATTTGCACGCCACCTGCAAGTGCTGGAAGGAGCACCCGCAGTCCAGTTCCTGATAGTCAAATTGAAGATGTCACTGTTGAAGTACACCAGGATGAGGATATGGGTGTTGCTGGCGCTGGGGAGGAAATTGACAAGGAGGATTCTCATGGTGAGGTGGTTTGTTTAAGTCAGGCACCCGAGAAGACACCTGTTGTCCGTGGGACGAATATGGCCATCAAAATACAAAAAAAATCACCTCTTCGGTGTGGAATTATTTCAACAGAAATGCGGACAACTGGTGTCAAGCCGTGTGTTGCCTTTGTCAAGCTGTAATAAGTAGGGGTAAGGACGTTAACCACCTAGGAATATCCTCCCTTATGCGTCACCTGGAGCGCATTCATCAGAAGTCATTGACAAGTTCAAAAACTTTGGGTGACAGCGGAAGCAGTCCACTGCCAACTAAATCCCTTCCTCTTGTAACCAAGCTCCTGCAAACCACACCACCAACTCCCTCAGTGTCAATTTCCTCCATAGACAGGAAAGCCAATAGTCCTGCAGGCCATGTCACTGTCAAGTCTGACGAGTCCTCTCCTGCCTGGGATTCCTCCGATGCATCCTTGAGTGTAACGCCTACTGCTGCTGGCGCTGCTGTTGTTGCTGCTGGGAGTCGATTGTCATCCCAGAGGGGAAGTCGGAAGACCACTTGTACTACTTCCAGTATGCAATTGACTGTCCAACAGTCCTTTGCGAGGAAGATGAAATATCACAGCAGTCATCCTGCTGCAAAGCAGATAACTCAGGCCTTGGCAGCCTGGGTGGTGAGAAACGTGTTTCCGGTATCCACCGTTAATTCACAGGGAACTAGAGAATTGATTGAGGTACTGTGTCCCCGGTACCAAATACCATCTAGGTTCCATTTCTCTAGGCAGGCGATACCGAAAATGTACACAGACGTCAGAAAAAGAGTCACCAGTGTCCTAAAAAATGCAGTTGTACCCAATGTCCACTTAACCACGGACATGTGGTCTAGTGGAGCAGGGCAGACTCAGGGCTATATGACTGTGACAGCCCACTGGGTAGATGTATTGCCTCCCGCAGCAAGAACAGCAGTGGCGGCACCAGTAGCAGCATCTCGCAAACGCCAACTCGTTCCTAGACAGGCTATGCTTTGTATCACTGCTTTCCATAAAAGGCACACAGCTGACAACCTCTTACGAAAACTGAGGAACATCATCGCAGAATGGCTTACCCCAATTGGACTCTCCTGGGGATTTGTGACATCGGACAACGCCACCAATATTGTGCGTGCATTACATCTGGGCAAATTTCAGCACGTCCCATGTTTTGCACATACATTGAATTTGGTGGTGCAGAATTATTTAAAAAACGACAGGGGCGTGCAAGAGCTGCTGTCGGTGGCCCGAAGAATTGCGGGCCACTTTCGGCATTCAGCCACCGTGTGCCGATGACTGGAGCACCAGCAAACACTCCTGAACCTGCCCTGCCATCATCTGAAGCAAGAGGTGGTAACGAGGTGGAATTCAACCCTCTATATGCTTCAGAGAATCAGTAGCAGCAAAAGGCCATTCAAGCCTATACAGCTACCTACGATATAGGCAAAGGAGGGGGAATGCACCTGACTCAAGCGCAGTGGAGAATGATTTCAACGTTGTACAAGGTTCTGCAACCCTTTGAACTTGCCACACGTGAAGTCAGTTCAGACACTGCCAGCCTGAGTCAGGTCATTCCCCTCATCAGGCTTTTGCAGAAGAAGCTGGAGAGATTGAAGGAGGAGCTAAAACAGAGCGATTCTGCTAGGCATGTGGGACTTGTGGATGGGGCCCTTAATTCGCTTAACCAGGATTCACGGGTGGTCAATCTGTTGAAATCAGAGCACTACATTTTGGCCACCGTGCTCGATCCTAGATTTAAAACCTACGTTGTATTTCTCTTTCCGGCAGACACAAGTCTGCAGAGGTTCAAACAAATGCTGGTGAGAAAATTGTCAAGTCAAGCGGAACGTGACCCGTCAACAGCTCCTCCTTCACATTCTCCCGCAACTGGGGCTGCGAGGAAAAGGCTAAGAATTCCGAGCCCACCCGCTGGCGGTGATGCAGGGCAGTCAGGAGCGAGTGCTGACATCTGGTCCGGACTGAAGGACCTGCCAACGATTACTGACATGTCGTCTGCAGTCACTGCATATGATTCTGTCACCATTGAAAGAATGGTGGAGGATTATATGAGTGACAGCATCCAAGTAGGCACGTCAGACAGTCCGTACGTATACTGGCAGGAAAAAGAGGCAATTTGGAGGCCCTTGCACAAACTGGCTTTATTTTACCTAAGTTGCCCCCCCTCCAGTGTGTACTCCGAAAGAGTGTTTAGTGCAGCCGCTCACCTTGTCGGCAATCGGCGTACGAGGTTACTTCCAGAAAATGTGGAGAAGATGATGTTCATCAAAATGAATTATAATCAATTCCTCCGTGGAGACATTCACCAGCAATTGCCTCCAGAAAGTACACAGGCACCTGAGATGGTGGATTCCAGTGGGGACGAATTAATAATCTGTGAGGAGGGGGATGTACACAGTGAAAGGGGTGAGGAATCGGACGATGAGGAGGAGGTGGACATCTTGCCTCTGTAGAGCCAGTTTGTGCAAGGAGAGATTGATTGCTTCTTTTTTGGTGGGGGCCCAAACCAACCAGTCATTTCAGTCACAGTTGTGTGGCAGACCCTGTCGCTGAAATGATGTGTTTGTTAAAGTGTGCATGTCCTGTTTATACAACATAAGGGTGGGTGGGAGGTATCTTGCACCTCTTTTTTTCTTTCATTTTTCTTTGCATCATGTGCTGTTTGGGGACTATTTTTTGGAAGTGCCATCCTGTCTGACACTGCTGTGCCACTCCTAGATGGGCCAGGTGTTTGTGTGGGCCACTTGGGTCGCTTAGCTTAGTCACACAGCTACCTCATTGCACCTCTTTTTTTTCTTTGCATCATGTGCTGTTTGGGGACTATTTTTTGGAAGTGCCATCCTGTCTGACACTGCAGTGCCACTCCTAGATGGGCCCGGTGTTTGTGTCGACCACTTGGGTCGCTTAGCTTAGTCACACAGCTACCTCGGTGCAAATTTTAGGACTAAAAATAATATTGTGAGGTGTGAGGTGTTCAGAATAGACTGGAAATGAGTGGAAATTATGGTTATTGAGGTTAATAATACTATGGGATCAAAATGACCCCCAAATTCTATGATTTAAGCTGTTTTTGAGGGTTTTTTGTAAAAAAAACACCCGAATCCAAAACACACCTGAATCCAACAAAAAATTTTCAGGGAGGTTTTGCCAAAACGCGTCCGAATCCAAAACACGCCCGCGGAACCGAATCCAAAACCAAAACACAAAACCCGAAAAATTTCCGGTGCACATCACTACTAAAATATCCAGGCAAAGATCTTTGATTAATAGTCCCCTTAACCCTGCTCGTCTGCACTCCAACTAAACAACTAGAATCTTTTCTAAACACACTGATTCCTAGAGGGAACCCATATTGGCAACTTTTTGCAATAAAATTTGTTTCATGGAATTCCGCTTCCCATATCCTAATTAGTCTCCATACCAAAGTTTGTGACATTCTAGTTAGCTAAAGTGGGTTGTTAATAAGGGGAAGCTGAATTATGACCATCCTGTACTTGGCCACATGTCAGCTGCATTTCATTGAATATTTATGAGTAACAATTGATGGAGTAGGTAGTATGACAAGCAAGGAAGCTGGCAGACCAATCTGTGACTTTATAAATCCATCATCCATGTTAGAATGTACGATCCTGATTTGTGCTCTAGACAAAGCTCAGAGGCATCCAGACAGAAAGAGGCCTGGGAATAGATTTTGTGAAACCACTTTTATTCTGGTGTTTATTAGTCATCACCCTATGATTGACTATGCATTGCTTCAGCCTTGTCTCCTCACTCCTTGATTAATCTTTAGTCTGAGAACTTAAAACAATATCTGACTTGGCACGACAGCTCCCACTTCTCATTCATTTACCATTATTTTAGAATCCAAACACTAGTAAAAACAACTGTGGGATAAGAGAAAAGAAGAAGCACGATGGCACTAATATATAAATCTAAGATACTGTATGACACTCAATAATAAAACAACAGCGGAATATGGAGTATTATTTATCCATATTCCTCTGTTATTTTAATGTTTTATTATTGAGTGTCCTATCTTAGATTTAGATATTAGCGCCATCATGTTTCTCCTTTTCTCTTATCCTTTATTACTGCTCTTGGGTGTATAGTCTGGGAACCAGGCAGCTTTTATCTTGAAGCTCTTACTGTCATTGCAACCATATTAGTTACTGGAGCAAACTGTGTATGAGAGCAGAGTCTGGGACGCACTCCATTGTGTATTCCAACACTCTATTTTACAGTATTTAAGACTTAACCTTACCCTAACAACAACAAACCTTACCCTAAGCCTGACCGTAGCCTACACTTAAGTCTACCCTTGACCCCAGCCTAACCCTAATCATAAACACTGACATGTACTGTAGACACAATGTCAACATAATGTGTCAACACTATGTACTGTACATGTCCACATTGTGAATGTCGCTAACTTTCATTGCCAACATTTTGGCCATTCCATAATGACTACACATCCTGCATACGGAGGAAGACGCACACGCGCACACAGCAGGCATGTTTTCCACTCTGAATCACTGCCTAAGAACCCTAGTTACAGTGTCAAGTGGTGTTAACCTTAAAGGTAGGTTGTTCCTGTTTATCAAAGGCTACCTTGTGTGGGAGGACTTCAGCTTCCCCATGCTGCCTATGTAGTATGGATTCTAAGCAGTGGTACTGCAAATATATGCTAGTACTGCAGCCACTGCTTCTCTACTCTGCCGCTTCCATACACAGGCAAACCATCTGCTGCATTGCTCGCACCATCTCACTTCTCATCAGCCGTATCATGTCAGGGCCAGTACAACTGCATGCACAGACACAGCTGCTGGCTGTGACATGCTCAGAAGACATTTGAGATGCGTCTGCCTTTGTCAAGCCACTCCCCCATTACCTCCCATAAATGCACACTGACTGTCAATTACTTTGCATTTAAATCATCACTGCCTCCGCCACTGTAATTAGTCTTGGTGTGTGCACAGTGAGACTCTAAGGCATGCGCTTTACAAACAACGCGCTCAATTCCGCAAATATCGGCAATGGGTCCACCCAGTCTGTGCACACATATAAAGCATGTTTTCACAGCAATGCACCATATGGAACATTAGTACAGTGCGACAAACTCTATTTCTTGTCCCTTCCTAATTTTAAAACTTTTGATTCCTCCCTGGCGGCCTCACTCATCCTCCCTTTGGCCTTTTTCACAAACTGATGGCTGCTTGTGTGAGAAGCGCAGTAAAGTGATAGCTCTCCTTGTACTTCCAAGCTCTATGCTGCAATATCACAGCATTGGCGTATCTATAATGGGTGCGGGTGCACACTGCACGTGCTGCACCAGTTATTTCAGTACTTACTCTCCCCCTCCGTAGAACCGCATTGGCAGCAGCAGCGCTGCAGAAAACACTGGGAAAATAGCGCGGCAACCAATTTCCTGCTGTTTTGCTGTGTTGCGCATGTGCAGTAGTAAAAACACTGGGAAAATGGCTACCGCACCATTTTCCCGGAGACCTGCACATGCACACTAGACTGTGGGACAGCGCTAGGGTCTCCTGGGTGTGGTATGTTAGGTAGATTAGACTTAGGTCGACAGTGTCTAGGTCGACCACTAGTGGTCAACAGTAAGTAGGTTGACATGGTTTCTAGGTTTACAGGGACTCTAGGTCGACATGTACTAGGTCGAAATGAGAAAAGGTCGACATGAGTTTTTTTTACTTTTATTCGTGTAATTTTCTTTGTATAGTGACCGGGATCCCCAATTAAGGAACCGTGTCGCTTCGCTCGCCATGCTTCGGGCAAGGTGCCTCGCTGCGCTTGGCACAGGTTACCATTCCCAGTTGTAGTCCACGTGGATCGTAAAGTATGAAACATTTCAAAAAAATGGAAAACAAAATGTGAAAAACTCGTGTCGACCTTAGTCATGTGGACCTAGAACATGTAGACCTAGAGTCCCTCTCAACCTACTTACTAATAGTGGTCGACCTAGACAGTGTCGACCTACTTACTGTCGACCTAAAGACCGGATCCCGGTCTCCTAGTGACCCTAATGCCCAGAGTCTGTTGGCCCGGACGGAGACTGGACACGGGCCTCCACCTCTTTTAATGCGCTCCAGTATCACAGAGATGTCCCAGCAATCGATTTTTCAGAAAACGGAACAAAATATGATTCCTTAGTGCCAATATACGCAGTGATAACTAATTTTAGTTTAAATAGCATATTTTTGAAAATTGATAAACAGGACCCGTGTTCTCCTTTCACCTCATCCTGCATTTACCGGTGCTTTCAGGTTTGGTTGAAAAATGTATAAAAAGTTGAAGATCCAGCGTCTGTTTATGTTGCTGTGTGATGATAGATGGCAGAATCAGTTCACAGTACAAGCACGGTTCCACCTGGAAAACCCACACCTCTCCTAAAGATATGCAAAGCTTTTATGCTGCATCCTGAACATACGCCTCTTCTCATTTTTTGCTTGTCTGTCTTTTGCATTTTCCAACCTATTAACTTCTATCAGATGTCGTGAATCTGTCTGAGCAAGTGAATTGTTTAACTTCTCAGTATTCCGTCGTTCAAATTGTCATCATTAGATGAAGTGAAAACCCCCTCCAGCAGCTCCGTGCAGGGTTACTTCTGTTACATTACGTGGCTATTAGTAGGAGCAGTAACCACGAATAAAGATGCCTGTTGGGTTTCTCGCTGTCTGTGTAACAAAGCACTTTGATAAACAACCGCACAATTTTACAGTTGCCGATACTTGTAAAGGATTTCCAGGACTTATTTCTGCTGAGCAAACACATCACACACTACAGTCCAGTCACAGTGTGGTGCAATACATTGGCCAACGTACCATTCACTAAACACGATTATAACACATGAGGATGGAAAGACCTGAATATAATAAACCACACGTTGCGGGATTGTTAACAATTGCATTATGATTAGCCTAGTTTGTTTTTGGATAATTATGACGTGACAGCTTGATACATGAAAAGGAGTAGGTTAAGTTTATGGTGTTTTTCTAGCATGACTAAATGATAGCCAATAGGATGCTGGGGGAGGTGGCCAGCATAGATTATATATTTACAGTTGTGTTTGGATGATCTTACTTCCTCTTGGATTCCTGATGCAATGAGGTTTTCTCTAACGTCCTAGTGGATGCTGGGGACTCCGTCAGGACCATGGGGAATAGCGGGCTCCGCAGGAGACAGGGCACATCTAAAAAAGCTTTTAGGTCACATGGTGTGTACTGGCTCCTCCCCCTATGACCCTCCTCCAAGCCTCAGTTAGGTTTTTGTGCCCGTCCGAGAAGGGTGCAATCTAGGTGGCTCTCTTAAAGAGCTGTTTAGAAAAGTTTTTTTTTTAGGTTTCATTCAGTGATTCCTGCTGGCAACAGGATCACTGCAACGAGGGACTTAGGGGAGAGATCTCCAACTCACCTGCGTGCAGGATGGATTGGGATCTTAGGCTACTGGACACTGAGCTCCAGAGGGAGTCGGAACACAGGTCAGCCTGGGGTTCGTCCCGGAGCCGCGCCGCCGATCCCCCTTACAGACGCTGAAGAAGACGGCAGAACGGAGGTCCGGAAACAGGCGGCAGAAGACTTCACAGTCTTCATGAAGGTAGCGCACAGCACTGCAGCTGTGCGCCATTGTTGTCACACGGCTCACTGACCTAGTCACGGAGGGTGCAGGGCGCTGCTGGGGGCGCCCTGGGCAGCAATATAAGTACCTTATTGGCAAAATAAATACATCACATATAGCCATTAAGGCTATATGTATGTATTTTAACCCAGGCCAGTTCTTAAAAACCGAGAGAAAAAGCCCGCCGAAAAGGGGGCGGAGCTTATTCTCCTCAGCACACAGCGCCATTTTCCCTCACAGAAAGGCTGAGGGGAAGGCTCCCATGCTCTCCCCTGCACTGCACTACAGAAACAGGGTTAAAACAGAGAGGGGGGGCACTGATTTGGCGATATAAATATATATTAAATGCTATAAGGGAGGAACACTTTTATAAAGGTTGTCCCTGTATAATTATAGCATTTTGGTGTGTGCTGGCAAACTCTCCCTCTGTCTCCCCAAAGGGCTAGTGGGTCCTGTCCTCTATCAGAGCATTCCCTGTGTGGGTGCTGTATGTCGGTACGTGTGTGTCGACATGTATGAGGAAAATGTTGGTGAGGAGGCGGAGCAAATTGCCTGTAATGGTGATGTCACTCTCTAGGGAGTCGACACCGGAATGGATGGCTTACTTGTGGAAGTACGTGATCATGTCAACACGCTGCGAGCCGGTTGACGACATGAGACGACCGGCAAACAAATTAGTACCTGTCCAGGCGTCTCAGACACCGTCAGGGGCTTGTAAAAACGCCCATTTACCTCACGGACACTGACTCCAGTGTCGACGGTGAAGAAACAAACGTATTTTCCTTTAGGGCCACACGTTACATGTTAAGGGCATGAAGGAGGTGTTACATATTTCTGATACTACAAGTACCACAAATAAGGGTATTTTGTAGGGTGTGAATAAACTACTTGTAGTTTTGCCTGAATCAGATAAATTAAATGAAGTGTGTGATGATACGTGGGGTTCCTCCGATAGAAAGTTATGGGCGGTATACCCTTTCCCGCCAGAAGTAAGGGCGAGTTGGGAAACACACCTTAGGGTGGATAAGGCGCTCACACGCTTATAAAACAAGTGGCGTTACCGTCTCCAGATACGGCCGCCCTCAAGGAGCCAGCTGATAGGAAGCTGAAAAATAGCCTAAGAAGTATATACACACATACTGGTGTTATACTACGACCAGCAATCGCCTCAGACTGGATGTGCAGCGCTGAGGGGGCTTGGTCGGATTTCCTGACTGAAAATTTTGATACCCTTGACAGGGACAAGATTTTATTGTCTATAGAGCATTTTAAGGATGCATTTCTATATATGCGTGATGCGCAGAGGGATATTTGCATTCTGGCATCAAGAGTAAATGTGATGTCCATATCTGCCAGACGAAGACACGACAGTGGTCAGGTGAGGCAGATTCCAGACGGCACATGGAAGTATTGCCGTATAAAGGGGCGGTCCATCGGACCTGGTGGCCATGGCAACAGCTGAAAAATCCACCTTTTGTTCCCCGAGTCACATCTCAGCAGAAAAGGACACAGTCTTTTCAGTCTCAGTCCTTTCGTCCCCATACGGGCAGGCGGGCAAAGGCCAGTCATATCTGCCCAGGGGTAGAGGAACGGGAAGAAGACTGCAGCAAGCAGCCCATTCCCAGGAACAGAAGCCCTTCACAGCTTCTGCCAAGTCCGCAGCATGACGCTGGGGCAGTACAAGCGGACTCAGGTGCGGTAGGGGGTCATCTCAAGAGTTTCAGCACGCAGTGGGCTCACTCGCAAGGGGACTCCTGGATCCTACATGTAGTATCCCAGGTGTACATTGGAAATTCGAGACGTCTCCTCCTCACAAGTTCCGGAAGTCTGTTTTACCAACGTCTACCTCCGACAGGGAGGCAGTATTGGAAACAATTCACAGGCTGTATTCCCAGCAGGTGATAATCAAAGTACCCCTCCTACAACAAGGGAGGGGGTATTATTCCACACTATATTGTGGTACTGAAGCCAAACGGCTCGGTGAGATCTGAAATATTTGAACACTTACATACAAGCGTTCAAATCAAGATGGAGTCACTCAGAGCAGTGATAGCGAACCAGGAAGAAGGGGACGAGATGGTGTCACTGGATATCAGGGACATTTACCTACATGTCCAAATTTGCCCTTCTCACCAAGGGTACTTCAGGTTCGTGGTACAGAACTGTCACTATCAGTTCAGACGCTGCCGTTTGGATTGTCCACGGCGCCCCGGGTCTTTACCAAGGTAATGGCCGAAATGATGATTCTTCTTAAAAGAAACTTGGACGCTTTCCTGATAAGGGCAAGGTCCAGAGAACAGTTGGAGGTCGGAGTAGCACTATCTTTAATAGTTCTACGACAGCACGAGTGGATTTTAAATATTCCAAAATCGTAGCTTTTCCGAGGACACGTCTACTGTTCCTAGGGATGATTCTGGACACAGTCCAGAAAAAGGTGTTTCTCCCAGAGGAGAAAGCCAGGGAGTTATCCGAGCTAATCGGGATCCTCCTAAAACCAGGAAAAGTGTCAGTGCACCATTGCACAAGAGTCCTGGTAAAAATGGTGGCTTATTACGAAGCAATTCCATTCGGCAGATTTCACGCAAGAACTCTTCAGTGGGATCTGCTGGACAAATGGTCCGGATCGCATCTTCAGATGCATCAGCGGATAACCCTATATCCAAGGACAAGGGTGTCTCTCCTGTGGTGATTACAGAGTGCTCATCTTCTAGAGGGCCACAGATTCAGCATTCAGGATTGGATGCTGGTGACCACGGAGGCCAGCCTGAGAGGCTGGGGAGCAGTCACACAGGGAAAAAATTTCCAGGAAAGTGTGATCAAGTCTGGAGAATTCTCTCCACATAGATAGAGCTAAGAGCAAAATTATAAGGCTCTAAACTTAGCAAGACCTCTGCTTCAAGGTCAGCCGGTATTGATCCAGTGGGATAACATCACGGCAGTCGCCCACGTAAACAGAAACGGCGACACAAGAAGCTGGAGGGCAGTGAAAAAACTGCAAGGATTTTTCGCTAGGCGGAAAATCATGTGATAGCACTGTCAGCAGTGTTCTCTCCGGGAGTGGACGACTGGGAAGCAGACTTCCTCAGCAGGCATGACCTCCACCTGGGAGAGTGGGAACTTCATAGGGAAGTTTTTCCGCATGATTGTGAGCCATTGGCAAAGACCAAAGGTGGAAATGATGGCGTCCCGCCCGAACAAAAAACGGGACAGGTATTGCGCCAGGTCATGAGACCTTCAGGCGATAGCTGTGGATGTCCTAGTAACACCGTGGGTGTAACAGTCGGTGTATGTGTTCCCTCCTCTGCTTCTCATAACCAAGGTATTGAGAATTATAAGATATAGAGGAGTATGAACTATACTCGTGACTCCGGATTGGCCAAGAGGGACTTGGTACCCGGAACTTCAAGAGATGCTCACAGAGGACTAAGGGCCTGGGGAGCTAAGAAGGGACTTGCTTCAGCAGGTACCATGTCTATTCCAAGACTTACCGCGGCTGCGTTTGACGGCATGGCGGTTGAATGCCGGATCCTGAAGGAAAAAAGGCATTCCATAAGAGGTCATACCTACCCTGGTCAAAGCCAGGAAGGAGGTGACCGCACAACGTCATCACCACATGTGGTGAAAATATGTTGCGTGGGTGAGGCCAGGAAGGCCCCACGAAGAAAATTCAACTAGGTCGAATTCTACACTTCCTGAAAACAGGAGTGTTTTGAGCCTAAAATTGGGGTTCTTTAAGGTTTTAAGTTTCGGCCCTGTAGAATTTCTTCCGAAAAGAATTGACTTCAGTTCCTGAAGTCCAGATTGTCAAGGGAGTATTGCATATACACCCCTTTTTGTGCCTCTAGTGGCACCGTGGGATCTCAACATAGTGTTGGGATTCCTTAAAATCATATTGGTTTGAACCGCTCAAATCTGTGGATTTGAAATATATCACATGGAAAGTGAACATGCTGTTGACCAATATCTCACATGGACAGTGACCATGCTGTTGGTCCTGGCCTCGGCCAGGCGATTGTCAGAATGGGCGGCTTTGTCTTACAAAAGCCCATATTTAAATTTCCATTCGGACAGGGCAGAACTGGGACTCGTCTCCAGTTTTCTTCCTAAGGGGGTGTCAGGTTTTTCACCTGAAACAACCTATTATGGTGCCTGCGGCTTCTAGGGACTTGGAGGACTCCAGGTTAATAGACGTTGTCAGGACCCTAAAAATATATATATATATATATATAGTTTAGGACGGCTGGAGTCAGAAAGTCTGACTTGCTGTTTATATTGTATGCACCCAACAATATGGGTGCTCCTGCGTCTAAACAGACGATTGCACGTTGGATCTGTAGCACAATCCAACTTGCACATTCTGTGGCAGGCGTGCCACAGCCTAAATCTGTAAAGGCCCACTCCACTAGGAAAGTGGGCGCATCTTGGGCGGCTGCCCGAGGGGTCTCGGCATTACAACTTTGCCGAGCAGCTACGTGGTCAGGGGAGAACACGTTTGTAAAATTTTACAAATTTGATACTCTGGCTAAGGAGGACCTGGAGTTCTCTCATTCGGTGCTGCAGAGTCATCCGCACTCTCCCGCCCGTTTGGGAGCTTTGGTATAATCCCCATGGTCCTGACGGAGTCCCCAGCATCCACTAGGACGTTAGAGAAAATAAGAATTTACTTACCGATAATTCTATTTCTCGTAGTCCGTAGTGGATGCTGGGCGCCCATCCCAAGTGCGGATTGTCTGCAATGCTTGTACATAGTTATTGTTACAAAAATCGGGTTATTCTTGTTGTGAGCCATCTTTTCAGAGGCTACTTCGTTTTGTTATCATACTGTTAACTGGGTTCAGATCACAAGTGGTACGGTGTGATTGGTGTGGCTGGTATGAGTCTTACCCGGGATTCAAGATCCTTCCTTATTGTGTACGCTCGTCCGGGCACAGTACCTAACTGAGGCTTGGAGGAGGGTCATAGGGGGAGGAGCCAGTACACACCATGTGACCTAAAAGCTTTTTTAGATGTGCCCTGTCTCCTGCGGAGCCCGCTATTCCCCATGGTCCTGACGGAGTCCCCAGCATCCACTACGGACTACGAGAAATAGAATTATCGGTAAGTAAATTCTTATTTTCCCACCCATCCCTGCCCTGTTGTTGGCTGGTTGGATTTTGCTTGATTGATGTGGTTGGTTGGTTGGTTGGTTGGTTGGTTGGTTGTTGTGTGTGTGACACATCATGTGGTGCAGGAAAATGGTTGTAGAGTACTGACTGAAGAAGGCTTATGTCACATCTCAAGAGGGAGGGTGTAGCGAGCGATAGTGTTACTGGTGCTTACTCTGGTTGATCTGGTGATCATCTATCCATGCAGCTGACAGAGGTATGCTTTCTGTGCCACTTTTCACTCTTCGGCCCCTTTTCCAATTTATTTTAAATAAATTGTAACATAATTTATATTTTTAACCCAATACATGTCTCGTGGGCAGATTCAGTTAGCTGCAATGTTTACAGCATGGGGAAAGATCCAGGTTTAACACCCACAGCTATTCATTTATTAGGCATTTCTCTTACGTCCTAGAGGATGCTGGGGACTCCGTAAGGACCATGGGGATAGACGGGCTCCGCAGGAGACATGGGCACTAAAAAAGAACTTTAGGTATGGGTGTGCACTGGCTCCTCCCTCTATGCCCCTCCTACAGACCTCAGTTTATTACTGTGCCCAGAGGAGACTGGGTGCATTCAGGGAGCTCTCCTGAGTTTCCTGAAAAGAAAGTATTTTGTTAGGTTTTTTATTTTCAGGGAGCCTGCTGGCAA
Organism: Pseudophryne corroboree; assembly: GCF_028390025.1. Classification (NCBI taxonomy): domain Eukaryota; kingdom Metazoa; phylum Chordata; class Amphibia; order Anura; family Myobatrachidae; genus Pseudophryne; species Pseudophryne corroboree. The sequence goes on along the minus strand of NC_086447.1, from coordinate 776,012,960 downwards.
CAGACTCCCTGCATCGAGGGACTGAGGGGAGAGAAACAGACCTACTTTAATATTAGGCTCTGTTTCTTAGGCTACTGGACACCATTAGCTCCAGAGGGAACAGAACGCAGGTCTCACCCTCGCCGTTCGTCCCAGAGCCGCGCCGCCGTCCTCCTCGCAGAGCCGGAAGATAGAAGCCGGGTGAGTATGTGACGAAAGAAGACTTCAGAGGCGGCAGAAGACTTCAGATCTTCATAGAGGTAACGCACAGCGATAACGCTGTGCGCCATTGCTCCCACACAGCACACACACGGCAGTTACTGTAAGGGTGCAGGGCGCAGGGGGGGCGCCCTGGGCAGCAATAAGGACCCCCAAATCTGGCTTAAATAGTGATATACAGGCTAGGCACTGTATATATGAGACCCCCACCAGTTTTTTTACATTTTTCAGCGGGACCGAAGCCTGCCGCTGAAGGGGCGGAGCTTGTTCCTCAGCACTCACCAGCGCCATTTTCTCCACAGCACACCGCTGAGAGGAAGCTCCCCGGACTCTCCCCTGCTTACCAACGTGAAAGAGGGTTTTTAAGAAGGGGGGGGGCACATAATTTGGCGCAAAATAGATAATAACAGCGCTGTCTGGGTAAACATATTGTGTTTTTTCCCTGGGTCATTAGCGCTGGGTGTGTGCTGGCATACTCTCTCTCTGTCTCTCCAAAGAGCCTTAAGGGGGAACTGTCTTCAGATAAGAGGATTCCCTGAGTGTGTGGTGTGTCGGTACGCGTGTGTCGGCATGTCTGAGGTAGAAGGCTCTCCTAGGGAGGAGGTGGAGCAAATGACTGTGGTGTCTCCGTCGGCAACACCGACACCTGACTGGTTGGATATGTGGAATGTTTTAAGTGCTAATGTGAATTTATTGCACAAAAGGTTGGACAAAGCTGAGTCCATGTGATGTACAGGGTGTCAAGCCCTGCCTGCCCCTATGTCACAGGGACCTTCGGGGTCTCAAAAGCGCCCACTATCCCAAATAGTAGACACGGATACCGACACGGATTCTGACTCCAGTGTCGACTACGATGATGCAAAGTTACAGCCAAAATTGGCTAAAAGTATTCAATAAATGATTATTGCACTAAAAGATGTTTTGCATATCACAGAGGACCCCCCTGTCCCTGACACGAGGGTTCACATGTATAAGGAAAAGAAACCTGAGGTAACCTTTCCCCCGTCTCATGAGCTGAACGAGTTATTTGAAAAGGCTTGGGAATGTCCAGACAAAAAATTGCAGATTTCCAAAAGGATTCTTATGGCACATCCTTTCCCGAATAAGGACAGGATACGGTGGGAATCCGCCCCAAGGCAGGGACGTGCAGTCAGGGGAGGCAGTGCCTCCCCTGTCTTTAATGATTAAAATAATATAAAGAAAATACTTATGACACATATTCTGTCATAAGTCATTTCTTTATATTATCCTAACCATTTCAGTAATTACAAGTAGTTTGGGAGGCACTGATAGCAGTGCCTCCCGTGTACAATAGGGACAGGTAAAAGCAAGGGGCGGGAGGGGGGCGGGGCAACGCGTGGGGATGAAAAAGCCCATTAAAAACTGAGAGGAAAGCGGCACTTTTTCAAGTGCCTCGTTGACAGGGGAAACCCTCCCCTGTCAGCGAGGCAGATGTGATTGGACAGCGGATCCAGTGCTGGATCCGCTGGTCCAATCACGCGGCATGGTGAAGCGGACGTGGGGCCAGGGACCAGCTACTGTAGAGCTGTCACTACAGTAGCGGCAGCCCCGGAGCCAGCGGGGCCCGGCGACAAGGGGGTCAAAGGGGACACCTGTGCCGGGTCCCGACGTTCAGGGGGGGCCCAGTGATCACTGTGTGCCGCCATCATTCGTAGGATAGTACTCCTCATCGCGCTCGCAAGTTGTGCAGGAGTACTCACTCCCTGCACGCGCTGCACATCACTACGCGGCTGGCGTAAAGCACAGGACCCAGAGGAGAGGCGATAAAAGGGTGATGCTGCCGCACAGCGCACACCATTTGAGAGAGTTCTGAGGTGCCGCTGAAGGAGATGGACTGCGTTACTGGAGTCCCGTCGATGGCTTCTGTGTAAAGCTGTGACTCAGAGACTCTGAGTCTGAGTGTCCTGGACTGATGGAGGCGGAACTATGTGCCAGACTGCGGCCTCAATGTGGTGCCCACAATTGGACAGAGGTGGGTCTGTGGTGCGGCTCCCTTATGTTAGATAGGCCGGGAGGTGGATTCGGACTCACAGTCACTGTGAGAGAAAAGCCAGGGGCTAGTGAAGATCTTTCCTCAGACTAATTGCCATTGAAAGCAATTAAACCTGCTAAAAGGGCAGGCAGTGGGCAGCTTGGACAGTCCCTCTGAGGGGAGCGAATGTGTGAAGGGAGGTGGTTTGTCCTTTGAAAGCCTCCCGGTGACTACTAAAGAGCTGGGAAGGTGGCAGTAGTGGGGTGTACATGACCCTAGCTGTGACCCATTCCCTGATAGTCAACCCGTAACTTGGTCTGATCCTAGCGGTCCGTGAAGCGTTGCCAGCATGACGCTGCGCTGGCCCTGTATGTATGTATGTATGTATGTATGTATGTATGTGTGTGTGTGTGTGTGTGTGTATATATATATATATATATACAGTAATTTGTGTGTGTAAATATTTGTATATGTATGTGTACATATATGTATGAATACACTTACTGTATGCATGTCTGTGTACTTTTACTGTGTGTACCGTACAGTATATATATATATATATATATATATATATATGTATATATTTATTTTATTTGTAAGGCCACGCTATAAAAGTGTGTGTGTATGTGGGGGGGGGGGGGGGTCATGGAGAGTTGAGGGGGCCCCAGAGATGTTAGTGTACCGGGCCCCTGCTGTCACTGTCGTCACTCTCTCTCTCTGCTGTCACTGTCGTCACTCTCTCTCCCTGTCGTCACTCTCTCTCCCTGTCGTCACTCTCTCCCTGTCGTCACTCTCTCCCTGTCGTTACTCTCTCTCTCCTGCTCTCCCTGTTGTTACTCTCTCTCCCTGTCGTTACTCTCTCTCCCTGTCGTCACTCTCTCCCTGCTGTCACTGTCGTTACTCTCTCCCTGTCATCACTCTCTCTCTCTCCCTGTCGTCACTCTCTCTCTCTCCCTGTCGTCACTCTGGCTGTCCCTGCTGTCACAATTTCAGCTCATTCAGTGTGCTATAATGTGAATTTCGGCTCATTCAGTGTGCTACAATGTGAATTTCGGCTCATTCAGTGTGCTACAATGTGAGTTTCGGCTCATTCAGTGTGCTACAATGTGAGTTTCGGCTCATTCAGTGTGCTACAATGTGAGTTTCGGCTCATTCAGTGTGCTACAATGTGAATTTCGGCTCATTCAGTGTGCTACAATGTGAATTTCGGCTCATTCAGTGTCCTACAATGTGAATTTCGGCTCATTCAGTGTGCTATAATGTGAAAGGGGCACCAGTACTAGATAGTATAAGGGGTTATACTACACTGGACACGCCCCCTTTTGTGTGACCGCGCTTCATAATTGCAGCCTTAACCTTTGCATACCCCCACTCAAAATTTCCACCTCGACCACTGTGTGTATATGTGTGTATGTATATATATATATATATATATATATATATATATATAGATCAAAGAGTAAAGCAGGTGGCACTCGGCAGTCTGGAATCCGTTAATTCTTTATTAGCAACAAGCCAACATGTTTCGGAGCTTCCTCCGTCCTCCAGGGACACAGTACCGGGCACCAGCACGTCAGCCAGTGATTCGGAGGCAGCTTCTTCTTCAACTAACCAATCACGTGAGACTCACATCCCTTTAGAACAGCCGACAGGGGTGAGATCGACACGGTCCAACAGAACTCCTCCCAAGGGACGAGGAAGAGGACGAGGACGCGGCGCTCGCAGCAAAATGAAAGGATCCTCCGGACAAAATCCTCAGCGAGTTTGAAGGAACTTATCTTTAATTTATCATCGACACCTTTGACTGATCAGGAATATTGCTTATTAGCCAAGGGACTGACATTCGTGCCTGCTAGTGACCCGGATCCACTCACCTGGAAAGTTGAGGTCCATCGTCTTGGTCGGACTTTGAGACATAAAGAGTTTTTTAACTCAAGACCTCCGAGTGACTCGTGTCAGTCTATTCCACCTCAATTACTTAAAGTCATCAGTGGTTCAAACTTTGACCCCCCCAGTTTAAATCCTTCCATCAAACCTTCCTGAGGATGTTAGAAAGGGAGGGTAATGTCCCCAGTACGGTTCCATTCAGTAATATATCACGGGGGGAGCGGAAGGTATTAAAAGGGTTGTCAGATCGTACGGACATAGTAGTCCGTAAAGCTGACAAAGGGGGGGCGATAGTGGTTCAGGATTTGACAGCATACATTAAAGAGTGTGACCGCCAGCTTAAAGATCCAGTCACTTATAGTAAATTAACCAGGGACCCTACCTCTGATTATAAAAGTGAGTAAGATCACTACTTACTGGAGGTATGTGAACAGGGTCTCATTTCATTAGATGTTAGGCAAGCGTTGACAGTGGAATTCCCCAAGGTGCCTCTCTTCTATATGGTCCCGAAGGTACACAAGTCGCTAGTCGACCCCCCGGGACGGCCCATAGTGTCGGCCCGTGGCTCTTTGTACCACCCGATATCAGTATACTTGGATGCATTCCTGAATCCGTGCGTTCAAGCCATCTCGTCCTATCTCAAGGACACTACTTCACTCCTCATACAAATGCAGGACCTGGGTGACTTACCCCCACATACACAGCTCTGCAGTGCGGATGTCACTAGCCTTTACACCTGCATCCCGCATGATGCGGGTGTCAAGGCAGTGCGTTTGCTACTGCAGGACAACGAATTGTACACGGGTCCTGAATTAGGAGTGTTTCTGAAGTTATTGTATTTGGTATTGAGTCGCAATTATTTCATCTTTAATGGTGTATTTTTCTTACAGCAGGCTGGTTGTGCGATGGGGTCCGCCGTGGCCCCATCGTACGCCAATGCCTTCATGTATCAGGTGGAAAAACAGATGTTCTACCTGAATACAACAGTCATGCAGCACGTTATATACTATAAGCGCTATATTGATGACTTGTTAGTTATTTGGGGGGGTTCCAAGGAGGAACTTGCGGATCTTTGGGATACACATAATTCGACATCTCATGTAGTCAAATTTACATATACTATTGATGAGGTTAATATTAACTACCTAGATGTCTCCATTACTTGTTCCAACCAAAGGGTATCTACCTCCATTTATATTAAACCCACGGACCGCAGTATGCTCCTTAGTTACCAAAGTTTCCATCCGTTAGCGCTTAAAAGAGGATTACCGTACTCAATTTTTGTGAGTTAGACGGATTACTTCTGATCCTCAAGAAACCGTGGTGGCACTAGATAGTATGCTGACCAAATTCGCACATCGAGGCTACCCATTGAGAACGTTACAGGTGGCCAAAACTAAGGTTTTAAGCATACCACGTGAGCATACCCTACACCCCGCCAAGGTTAAAAGTGATCCTAAAAGATTAGCCTGGGTCAATACTCACACCACAGCTAGTAAAAGGGTGGTGCATAAGGCCAAACAAATGTGGCCCATAATTCAGACTGACCAGGCCTTGTCATCTTTAGCGGAAACACGTATTATGCCTTGTTACACACGAGGGAGGAACCTGGGTGATATGGTTATGAAGCTTGATGTTACCAATCTAACCAAGCCCAGGGAGTCTCATTTCTTGAGACAGAAGTTAGGTTGCTATAGATGCCTGGGGTGTGCAACTTGCAACACCCTGATTTCAGGAGCCACCTTTAATCACCCCCTAACTGGTCGCAAGATTAAAATACAACACAGGCTTACGTGCACCACTACGCACGTAGTATACCTCCTGACCTGTCCCTGCGGTTTAGCCTATATAGGTAAGACAATTCGCCAGTTTAGGGAACGGATGGCCCTTCATCGTAGTGCCATTAAGAAGGCTTACGAGAAGGGTCTCAGTGAACAGCCTTTTGCCCGACATTGTCTTGAGCCCAAACATAATGTCGCATCTATTAGGGCCATTCTAATAGATCATGTACCTAAATCCCACAGGGGGGGTGACAGAAATAGGATCCTATTGCAGAAAGAATCCAGGTGGATTTTTTCCCTAGGCACGATTTCTCCTAAGGGCCTGAATGAGAATTTGGGCCTACAATGTTTTTTGTAGATTATCTGACTGTGTTTCTCTTTCTTCTTCTTTTTTCTTTTTCTTTTTTTTCATTTAGTGATATATATGAGCCTTATCGGCATTGTAAACATGCATATTTATGTAATTGAATTTAATATGATGGGATTTGAGCGCTAGTAGTGATATTGCTCGTGACTCTTTTAAGTGTTTTAAATGTTTCACTGTCAATACTGTAGTATGGTTTCACTATACCATGTTCACCTGTCTTTGTCTCTTTTACACAGGCGGCTCTATGGACGCTGTCTATTAGCGTCCTGGTTACTATGGAAGCTCCCTGCGGCGCGCCGTGATGACGTCACCCGCGAGACGCTGCTGCGGACCGGGAGAGTGGTATCGCCGGCGCGCCGTGGAGCAGGTGAGTGTGATTAGGGCTTACTGTGATTTGATTTGGTTGGGGATATATGTATGCATGTTTGTGCACATTTGGTAATACTGCCCTGAGGACGGAGGAAGCTCCGAAACATGTTGGCTTGTTGCTAATAATGAATTAACGGATTCCAGACTGCCGAGTGCCGCCTGCTTTACTCTTTGATCTGCACATCGGGATACAAGTCCCACAAGGAGGGCACCACAGCACTATCATTGGCTCTGAGTGCCGGACATCACTTTGTTCTTTATATATATATATATATCTCAGTGCCTCCCCAGCCAATGACCTCACCGCACGTCACTGCCCCAAGGGTGGACAAAGCATTGACACGCTTGTCCAAAAAGGTAGTGCTGCCATCCCAAGATACGGCTACCCTCAGGGATCCTGCTGATCGCAAGCAGGAGACTACCTTGAAGTCCATTTACACACATTCTGGTACCTTACTCAGACCGGCGATAGCGTCGGCTTGGGTTTGTAGCGCTGTAATAGCGTGGACAGAGACCTTATCGGCGGAAATTGATACCCTGGATAAGGATACCATGTTATTGACCCTGGGTCATATTAAAGATGCGGTCTTATATATGAGAGATGCTCAAAGATACATTGGCCTACAGGGTTCTAGAGTCAACGCTATGGCGATTTCTGCTAGACGAGTCCTATGGTCCCGGCAATGGACAGGTGATGCCGACTCAAAGAGGCATATGGAGGTTTTACCTTACAGGGGTGAGGAATTGTTTGGGGAAGGTCTCTCGGACCTGGTTTCCACAGCTACGGCAGGTAAATCAAATGTTTTGCCTTATATTCCCTCACAGCCTAAGAAAGCGCCACATTATCAGATGCAGTCCTTTCGGTCAAATAGAAACAAGAGAGTATGAGGATCGTCCTTTCTTGCCAGAGGTAAGGGCAGGGGGAAAAAGCTGCCTACCACAGCTAGTTCCCAGGAGCAGAAGTCCTCCCCGGCCTCTACAAAATCCACCGCATGACGCTGGGGCTCCGCTGAGGGAGTCCGCCCCAGTGGGGGCACGTCTTCGACTTTTCAGCCACATCTGGGTTCACTCACAGGTGGATCCCTGGGCAATAGAAATTGTTTCCCAGGGGTACAAGCTGGAATTCGAAGAGGTGCCTCCTCGCTGGTTTTTCAAATCAGCCCTGCCAGCTTCTCCCCCAGAATGGGGGAGAGTTTTAAATGCGATTCACAAATTGTGTCTTCAACAGGTGGTGGTCAAAGTTCCCCTGCTTCAACAAGGGAAGGGGTATTATCATACTTACCTACTTTGCTGCCTCCTCCTCCGGGAGGAGGCAGCGTTGTAGGTGAATGGGGGCGTGGCTGGCAGCAGGACGGGTGGTTCGGGGGCGTGGCCGGCAGCAGGATGGGCGGTCCGGGGGCGTTGCATCAGGGTCGCGTCATCGTGACTCCACCCCCCGCTGTGCTGTGCTGAGAAACGAGGCGCTGCATAGCGGGGGGCGGAGCTACAATGATGCGATTCAGCGCGAAAGCGGGAGGCTTGCCCACCTTTCCGGGGGGCCGGGAGGGTCACCCGATTTTCGGGAGCCTTCCGGCCATTCTGGGAGGGTAGGCAAGTATGGGTATTACTCAACCCTGTTTGTAGTCCCAAAACCGGACGGTTCGGTTAGACCCATTCTAAATTTAAAATCCTTGAACCTATACTTGAAAAGGTTCAAGTTCAAGATGGAATCGCTCAGAGCGATCATCGCCAGCCTAGAAGGGGGGGATTTTATGGTATCACTGGACATAAAGGATGCATACCTTCATGTTCCCATTTATCCACCTCATCAAGCGTACCTGAGATTTGCGGTACAGGAGTGTCATTACCAATTTCAGACGTTGCCGTTTGGGCTTTCCACGGCCCCGAGGATTTTCACCAAGGTAATGGCGGAGATGATGGTGCTCCTGCGCAAGCAGGGTGTCACAATTATCCCGTACTTGGATGATCTCCTCATAAAAGAGAGATCACGAGAGCAGTTGTTGAACAGCGTGTCACTTTCAATGAAGGTGTTGCAGCAACAGTCACAGTTGGTTCCTACGACTCGTTTGACCTTCTTAGGCATGATTCTGGATACGGACCAGAAAAGGGTTTATCTTCTGATAGAAAAGGCCCAGGAACTCATGACTCTGGTCAGGGACCTATTGAAGCCAAAACAGGTGTCAGTGCATCACTGCACTCGAGTCCTGGGAAAGATGGTGGCGTCTTACGAGGCCATTCCCTTCGGCAGGTTCCATGCGAGGACTTTTAGTTAAATTAGAAGCATGGGCAGCCAAATGGAGAATGCGCTTCAACACAGACAAGTGTAAGGTAATGCACTGTGGTAACAAGAACAAAAATTACACCGACCTACTAAATGGGGTAAAATTAGGGGATTCTGTACTGGAAAAGGACTTAGGTGTCCTCATAGATAGCAAGCTAAGCAGTAGTACCCAAAGTAGGACTGCAGCAAAGAAGGCTAATAAGATATTAGCATACATAAAACGGGGTATTGATGCTAGGGACGAGAGTATTATACTCCCGTTATATAAATCACTAGTGAGGCCACACCTTGAATACTGTGTACAATTCTGGGCACCGTACTACAAAAAGGATATCCTGGAGCTAGAAAAGGTACAGAGGAGGGCGACCAAACTAATTAAGGGCATGGAGACGACGGAATACAAGGAAAGGCTTGAAAGACTAGGCATGTTTACATTGGAAAAGCGGAGACTAAGAGGGGATATGATCAACATCTACAAATATATAAGGGGACAATACACAGAGCTTGCGCGGGACCTGTTTTTGGTTAGATCAACACAGAGGACTCGTGGACACTCGCTCAGGTTAGAGGAGAGGAGATTCCGCACAATATGGCGTAAAGGCTTTTTCATGGTAAGGACAATACGTGTTTGGAATTCCCTGCCCGAGGGAGTTGTAATGGCGGAATCTGTCAACACCTTTAAGAATGGGTTAGATAAATTCCTAATGGATAAGGATATCCAGGGTTACGGGGCATAGTCACGCACTATGGTTATTATAAAAAAGAGGAGTAAAACGTAACGGCAGTCATCAACTTCAGTCAAAATGTTATACAAAATAATCGTGCATAGGAGACCACAAATAGGTTGAACTCGATGGACAATTGTCTTTTTTCAACCTTAGATACTATGTTACGTTTTCAATAACATAATAAAAATTACATATTAATAATATTATTATTATTTACTCTAGTTTCAGATGAAAGCTTATTATATAATATATTCAGATGCAAGACTTGTATATAGTTTTGCTTACTAAAGGGTTATGTTATAGTTTCATCGGTCTTGGACTGATGCTATGTTGTTTTCATACTGTTAACTGGTTAGTATATCACAGGTTATACGGTGTGGATGGTGTGGGCTGGTATGAATCTTGCCCTTGGATTAACAAAAATCCTTTCCTCGTACTGTCCGTCTCCTCTGGGCACAGTTTCTCTAACTGAGGTCTGGAGGAGGGGCATAGAGGGAGGAGCCAGTGCACACCCATACCTAAAGTTTTTTTTTTTTTTAGTGCCCATGTCTCCTGCGGAGCCCGTCTATCCCCATGGTCCTTACGGAGTCCCCAGCATCCTCTACGGACTAGGAGAAAAAGATTTACCGGTAGGTTTAAAATCTTATTTTTTCCCGTACAGTGAAGACACAGCTTATGCACATTAAACCATAGGTTCTGGGTTAAGTGGCGTGAAGCAGTGGATTACCCCGCGTATTAAGCCCAGAGGGTGCATTTTACACTTATTTTTTTGGCTGTGAGGAAAACATCTGCATGAAATGCTCCCTCTGGGACTAAACACGCATGGACACTCAGTTTGATAGCTCATCAAGGCGAAACAGGAAGCAGTAATGTGTTAACATCTCCCCGCCAATGTTTGATAGTTGATAACCAACCACATAACATCAGCTTCTCCACTCTTAACATTTTCATTAGCTTTCTCTATTCTCTTGTAATTGTAAGAACTATTGTTAGCTTTCAAAGACACCCTATAGTTGTACCCAGGGGTTTTGAGAGGGTGAGGGAGCAGTTACAGTAAGCTATAGTGGAGGCATAAACATAATACCCCCCCCCCCCCACTACCACCACCCACACACACGACCACAAAGACTGTGGGACTCAGCATAGCCTTGCCCTTGTTCACTTGCCAACCCAAAGTTTTGGAGGGCTGGAGCTGTACCCCAACCATCATTTCCCTGCACTCTCCCAAGCACTCAATGCAGGCACTTAAAAAAAAAAAAAAAACATTTTAAATTGATTTTAATAATTAACTTTATTAAAATGTACAAATTAAATACTGTATACAGGTACTGTTGTAATAGATTAATGGAAATTTAAAGAAGCTGCTACTTTACACGTTATGACCCCATCCCCCGCCCCGACTCACCTACCTGTGTGTCCCACTAACAGCAGGGCTCCTCACCAGCAGCAGGACGGCAGGCTGCAGTGGCACATGGATGTTTGAGGAAGCTGGTGTTGCTCCTCCACCCAATCTTTCTCCCCCTCGGCCACTCCCAGAATGCCATGCTTGACATCATCATGCCCGGCACTGGCATTCTGAGAGACTGGGACTGAGTCCCAGCTGCTGCTGTACTACAATAGTGGCGGACAAGAGCAAACGGACGGTCAAAGGCTCGGGCAATTGCTCACCAGTGTCAGCGCCCCCTTATGTCCGACACCCGGGGTGCATGCCCTCCTAGTTGCGGCCCTGGTGCTGTAATACAGGGGTCTTTTTAACAGGAGGTAGATTGGACAGCCTAGTAATCCATAAACACCAGACACACTGCCACATGTGACATTACACCAACGTGTCTGACGCAGGGATAATGTTTGGAGATGTCATTTGTTTTCATATAGCCTTTCATCCTATAGCCAATACAAAACAATAATAGCAATGGCTATCTTTCTTGTCACACTACCAGAATGTTACAGAATTGGTCATCCTTCCCCCTCACTTACATCGGTTGGGTATGTGAGTTAGAGAATTGGCAACACTGAAACCGGGCAAACTGTGAGGATGAACCCAGCATGCCAACATGTTAATAATGCAATTAGAACCATTTAAACAGTGCTGACTTTAAAACTTCAAAGCCGATGGTAAAGCATCATGTGTGGAGTTGACACTGTTAAAAAGCTATAAACTTCACACGTCATATGCATTTGCACGCCACTCAAGCACACTTATCTTAGTAAATAAAGACACAACAACCGTAATTGGCGTGAAAGGGGTCAGCTTTTTATTTGACTGAAAGGGAGGCCTATTAATACTAAAACTAAAAATGCAGACTTCCCTCTCTAACTAAGGTGGCGGGGAGAAGAACGGTTAAGCATGATAAACAACTTAATAAGGGTGATCCAAAATTATATGACAAAATAGAGCAATAAACATATGTGTGTGAGGGGGCCTTCTGCCCCAGATGTTCCGGGATCGGCCTACTGCCTCCATCCCGAGCAATAAAAAACATATGTGTGAGGGGGCCTTCTGCCCCAGATGTTCCGGGATCGGCCTCCTGCCTCCATCCCAGACATCGGAAATCCAAAATCCAAGGCCAGGGGTCGACCTTCTGCCACTACCCCTGCCCACCAACAGTTGTAGGGACGGAGGTACGCTCCGCCCCTACGGGGTAAAAATTGGGCCTCCGGCCCCGATATCCACACATGTTTATGATCTATCATATGGGCCCACCAAGTACGGTGGAGCCCATAAATTAATTATAAGACTATAAAAATACCTAAAAGTTCACCCGAACTTACTAACAATAAACTCCTTAAGTAAAACTAAAATAACCGTTCAGAAACCGGCCAACTGCCAGGTTACCAACCTGCCAACGCCACCTAACCGAAAACTCAACTCAACTAAACAAAGCATAACACGAAGAAAACCCAACTCAACTCAAACTAAAGAAAAACAGAACCCGAAGCTAAATAGACCTCAAGACCCGGCGTACCAGATCATTGCCACCCACACGCAGGACCAAAAGAAGGGTGTGACTGAGGTTAATCTAACCTGCGTCCCTATGACTGAGGTTAATGAACGAAATCTAGTATGGAGAAAAATTGAAAAACCTAACCTGCGTCCCTAACGGGGGGGGGGGAAGGGTCGCCCAATTTGACTTGAGGCAAAAACACAAAACTTCGTCAGCCGGCAAAAACCGTAATTAAAACGATAAAGCAAAAATTCCTCAAGGCCCCCACAATCACAAAGGGTGACTGTGACGAGCGGCTAAACCTCAAAGGGGCGCACTGGGAGGAAAAGGTCTGATATAGCGCATGACTGCACCAGACCTCCACCAACCCAGTGCCCGGACTTCGACTTCGGACCAACCCGCCGCAGCGGCCGCAGAAGCTGCGCCGATGCGGATAGAGTGAGTCCCATAGTCGGCCGGAGATAGACCCATGTATAAAATACAACGTCCCAACCGACAGGAATTGATATGTGGTAAACAGGGAACCGTCACTATGGACGAGCCCCCCGTCAGGCGTTGGAGGGCGAACGGACGAATAAGACCGGGTCCCGGCAGCTGGACAAATGCCCCGCACACGAGCCCGATTCATTCAAACCCACTGCCCCCCGCCGGCTACGTCAGTCTTGGAGCGCTGAATCCTACACAGCAAACCGTCGGGGCGTACGTCGATGTAGGCCGCCAGCATGGGCGAGGCAGAAGTCCAAGAAACAGACACCAGCTCGCCCACCCTGGATGCACCGTGAAAAGCCATCGGAAAGGCCGTCATGAAGAGGTGAACTTCATACCCCGAAGAGCAAATACTCCGTAGGGATCCTAAAATGCGCCTCAACAAAGACCCAAGGATTGGCCGGGACGGGATCGCCCGAGCCCATCCATTCGACACCCTCCGGAGGAAAAAGGACTGGGTAAAGTCCTCCTCCCCCCGAAGCTGCAGAAAGTATTATATACCCGCTAGAACCCTACCAACCTACGCCCGCGAAATTCCGTCTGTGTATGTAATCTAAAAGTAAGTCGGGAGGGGTCTTACCACTATGGCCTCTCTCCAGAAGGTGGCGACTCCACCGCTCCCAGGCGGCCAAATAAGCCGCAAAAGTTGCTGGAGCCAACGCCCTGTGGGCTAAATCCTACTATCCGGGCGGATAACCTGCTACACATAAGCAGGACATAATTCCCCTTGGATTAGAGCTGCAGGAGCCAACCGCCTAAAACAGAAGCCAGTCGCAGCGAGAAAGGGCATCAGCAATTACGTTGCGCACGGCCAGGACATGCTTGGCTCGCAACCTAATGTTGTTCACCAAGCATAGCAAGACAATCAGCGCAATGACCCGCAGGACCCAAGGATGCGGATCATAGCCTATTGATGGCAAACATCACCGGTTTGTTACGCAGTGCATTGCACCATAGCTCCAATGCGCCCATTATGGGAAAATTGTCCAGCAACAGCATGTTTGTCGTGAAACGCTCGCTAGTCCGGGCCCTCGGCCAAGGAGACGCGCACCACCGGCCAGCGAAATAAGCTCTGAAACTGCAAACACCAGAGGCGGCCGGAAAAGCACCAGGGAGGTGCTAGACATGACCGACTCCTGCCCAATAAGGCGCTGTTGAAACGAACTAGAAATTCGTGCCAAGTACGGAAATCCCCCGAATTTCGAGGGACAATCGGAGAAAATGATGCGGGCGCCCACCCCAATTTTCTACAGAAAACCCTACCCATGGGGAGAACTGAGCAAGCAAAATTAAACAGGCCCAATAGGGAGTGAGTCTGCATGAGAGTAAGCTAGCCCGAAGCAAGCGCATAAAGGATATCATCGTGAAGACGTAACACCTTATCCACCGGGAGCCGGCGACCGTATCAATCTGAATACCGAGATAAATCAAGGATGCAGAGGGCCCTCAGTCTTCTCAGGCGCCACCGGAACCCCGAAGTGTGAGAAGAGGGCGAGTGCCCTACGCAGCAAGCTAGCGCAGCGATCTGAGTCCTGTGGCCTGATCAAAAAGGAAATCGTACAAGTAGTGCGAAATACCCAGGCACCAATGGAGGAAAGAACTGAATCTCCTGAAGTATGCGCAAGAGAGAGAACAACCCATAGGGAGGCACCGATCTATGTGATAGCCATCGCCCAATATAAAAACCCATAAACTGGAAGGCCGAAGGGTGCAGAGGGAGAAGACGAAATGCTGACTGGATGTCCACTTCCCACATCACGGTCCCCGGCACAAAAACCTAACGGCCATGGCCGAATCAAAGGAAAGGTAAACGACCCTACACTGATCATCGGGGATAGCATAATTTACTGATGACCCTAGGGGACAGGAAAGATGTTGTAGGAGCCTAAATGTGCCCGCGTTCTTCTTGGGCACTACCCAGACGGGGGACAAGACCAAATCCGGCGAGGGGGGAGGGGGCAATCATCCTGCCCAACGACACCTCAGACTGAACCTTCTGCCGGAGCACGTCCGGAAACTCCAGAGCCGAACGCAGGTTCGTACCAGCCCAGATATCGGCAAGGGGAAGCCGGACGCGAAACCAGAGAGCAAAAAAGTGGGCGTCCACCCGCCGCGGGTACCCTCGCAGCCAGGGTATGAGCGCCAGTAAGCTAATTGAGGTGGGGGCCAAGGCCAGCGCCTGGGGCCGCAGGAACGCAACTCTGCCAGGCCTGCAGGTTGGAATTTCCCCCGTCCCAGGACTGGTGCAGTCCGTGATCCCATGGGCTCCGCCACATCCGATGCAGGAGGGAGGAAAATGACACCAACCCCCCAACTCACATTGGGCATTACTGAAAGCGAAGCATGTACCATGCCCCGTGAGCCATGGACCTGCTCGAACAGCGGAAGAACAAGAGCCAGGACGCTTTTTGGCCATCGTCTCGCCGTACTGGCCTCCTCGGTGCCCACGGAGCCCTGTGTCAGCTCCGAGCACGATTTGACATCCTACTTACCGAAATTGCAGATCTCCCGGCCATGCTGTTTGCACCGAAAGTCCTAATCGCAACGTCGCCAAGCCGACCCATTATACAGAGGGTACAGTACGTGTATGAGGAAGTGATAGCGCACTAGGCTCATGTGCTCGTCCGGGCGCGGCTCTAAAGAACACGCCGCAAAGATTAATCTGCACCTAACCCAAGTAGGGTAGGATAGCAAAGCGTCTACGCTGCCCTGTTCTTTTTACCTAGCCGAAAGCAAAGCTGTACGATCATCGCTAGTAAGGGTGAGGATATTGACGTATTGCCCCCCTGGATCCTGCCCCGGACCCGGGGCCTCAGCCACGTTGCACCGCCGTGCTAGCGCAGTGGACGGTGTCCGACTTGACCGACACCTGCGAGGCGGAAGAGGCTGAATACCGGCGCACGCGCCGTGTGACCCTATGCAAACCGCCGACGGAGGAGGACACCCCCTCTGAGGACGCAGAGCCAAGGGATGAGTCCGTGCCCCGACGCCTACGCCTGTCTACTGCGCTTGCTGGAAACCCTACGCGTACTTCTACCCTCGCTAGAGGAGCTGGCGGGCCGAAGAAGACTCACCTGCACGAGCAGCAACTCTGTCCGTACCTGCACCCTCCGGATGATTTGCTGAGGCACCGGCCGACTCCATTCCAGTCCAAGAGACATAGTTCCTGTGGACCTCCACTGGTCCCGCAGCCGCCGCGAGCGGGGCTGGTGGGCCGGCCGGTCCGCCAGAGGACAGGAGCGGCGGAAGCGTCTGCCCGATGCAATCAGCCAAAGAAGCGGTGGCCGGCCCCTGTCCCCCGGGTACAGAGGATGACAAGGGGGCCAGCGCCGACACGACTGCGGCACAAATGGCGGACAAGATGGTGGCATACACCAAAGGTGCGGACGCCGTAGCTCTAAGCTCAGACACGGCACGCGAGTCCCGCGCCCCCATGGGAGGCTCGCAAACCACCCGTAGGGAGCGAGGACCCGGACGATCCCTCACTGTCGGGTATAATGGCATCGCTGTCCTGCTGCAATGAGTTCTGCCTGACCCGCCTGCGCCGTGACCTCTTCCTATCTCAGGCATTGGACTCAGGATAAAATACCCGAGCGCCGGAACTACTAGAAAGAAGCAGCGCATCTTCCGACAGAGGGCTGTCCGCAGCAGCATCTGAGTTATCAGTACGGAGGCGGCGAGGGACAGACAACCAGTCACCCGCCTGTGTACGCTGCGGCCAGGCCCCTATCCCAGGACCGGCCGGGGCCGCACGGCCACGTCTGGCGACGTAACTATGTGAAGCGCGTGTAACCCCAGATGGGGGCGGAGTCACGGGTCCAACCACGGCAGGAGAGGCCTGGTGGCCCTTCCCGCTGCGGGCGGACGCAGAGCGTCCCTGCGCGACAGCCCCTGAAAATATCGCCGGCGGCACCGGCTCATCAGCTGCGGCAGAGCAGGCGCGACGCACCGCCCCGCCGCGGGTGCGCGCCACCCGGCCCTGAGCTGGGACATTATGATCCCCACCGGGCCCAGCAAGAGGAGGCCTCCCTGGGACTCAACCGGTGCGGACCCGAGATATGGCTGCACGGACCCACCGCGTCCGGCAGCCGCGCGATCCCCCGCCCGCCCAGAGGAGAGGGTCATGGAGGCCGCCCTCACTGTGATGGACTAAATATAATGCAGCCCGCCCGCCCAGTGGAGAGGGAGAGATGGTCATGGAGGTCGCCCCCCACTGTGCTGCCTACAAGGACAAAATCCAATGCAGCACGCACGCGCTGTCCGGACCCATCGCGTCCGGCAGCCGCGCAACCCCCCGGCCGCCCAGTGTAGAGGGAGAGATGGCCATGGAGGCCACGCCTACGAGCTGCACGCGCGCGCTGGCCGGACCCACTGCGTTCGGGAGCTGCGCGACCCCCCTCCCGCCCGTTGGAGGTGAAACCAATGGAGGCTGATGGTGGAAGGTGGGGGCCGCCGGGCGGGAGCGCCGATCCGACAGTGCAGGACCAGCGCGCCCGCCGGCCGCCCCGGCGTCATAGCCAGACTGAGCAACGGCGGTTGCAGGGACGGCACAACCCCGTCCCTTGCAGGCCGCCTATGGACCCCCCGCGCTCCATCCACCGCCGCAGCGAGGACGGAGGCAGAGAACGCGGGCGAAAGGGAGCACGGGCGGGCGGCCGAGCCCGGCCGCGGACGCCCGGCGTCTCCCGCACCCCATGCGCAGTAGGCCTGCCCCCCTTTGGCTCGGCCGAACCACAGCAGAGCCCAGTAGCCAAGCAGGGAGCCCCACGCAACGTCTGGGTCTGGAGGACATAAAAATGATTAAGGAGAAAGAGTGAATGATAAAGGCAGAACAGGGGTAGGGAAAAGAAATATAGGGTTTATAAAGCTAAGGAGAGGTCAGGAGAAAGAGGACAGAGTACAAAAGTTAAATGTGAAAAGGAATATGATAATTACTGACAAACCAGGAGTACTGTACAGTCCACGGAAAAAACTGGAAAGGGTGCAGGATGTCCAAGGTCTGAAGACTATATGTATGTCAGACCATCCCCTATGCAGAATCCAGCCAAACACAATCCAGGCAGTTTTTCTTACGTTCCTCCCACAAAAACTGTAACCCCTTCCGTGCCAGAGTGTTGCATTAAGAGGCGTGCCGCAGGCACAGCCGGTGAGTTTATGCTGTTCCGGCCACATACGTGACCTACGCAGTCTTAAATCGGATTATTAGTCCCTGTTGTGAATGTTGACATTTTAACTGTCAGTCACCACTAAACAATAATATTTGAAATCAGAAAACGTTAATTCATGGCAAGAGCTGCTTTCAAGACACTATGACAAGACAATATGCATCTCTTTGTGGTAAGACGTCAATGGAAAATTGTGTGTGTGAGATCGTCATCAGTGCATATGAACCACTATTTATGAAAGTTGCCCATAAAAGTACTGTAGCTTGCAGGCATTTTGTGCAATGTGACTGACTTTTATGAAATCGTTATCCTGCAAACCTTCGGGTGTCCAATGTGATCAAAGGGAAAGAATATTTGTATTCACCCCTAATGTCTACAAAGGCAAAATGCATGTCTTCTCTGATCAGTGCCATTGCCAACTCTTCATCGAGTGCCATGTGAAGCCATGCATTAAATTACCATAATAACTTGCCTGATCAATGTACAAAACTGTATTTATGCCTCTTCTCTGGGATGTCACCTGATAATAGAAGGAGATACATATTTCCCTCTACTCTCTTACCACTGTTGGTGCTATTGATTTTGCTACACAGAAATGACCAATTTAATATGGAGAAAACAGAATTTACTAAATGTAAGTGTCTATTTTACAAGCTATTTGCAAAAGTAATAGGGGCATATTCATCATCCTTAAAATGTCACAATTTCTACATTCCTCAGGTAATGTAGAAAATAGAAATTGTGACATTCATCAAGCTCCAAAGAAGCATTTTTTTCCGGAGTTTTGAGTGTGAAACTGTTCGCCATCCTGACATGGTAAACAGCCCCCGAATCTCTGCACAAGTTGCTGTTTACACAGCAGCTTGTGCAGAAGGGGAGGTGTATTTTTGGAGTTGGGGTCGCCACTGCAATGACTGTATATTAGCCGGCCAGCCCCAGTAAATAGGTTGGGGGGTGGTCTGGGGGGCTGCCAGCAGGCCAGCACCAGTAGTTAGTGTGCGGGGGATGGTACGGGGGGCTACCGCTGCGCTGACTGCCACCCAGTCAGCCCTAGTAATTACTTTGAGGGGAAAAGTGCGGGGGGGGGGGGGGGGGGGCTGCTGCTGTGCTGACTGCCAGCACCAGTATTTAGTGTGCGAGGGAAGGGGGGAAGCTCTGCCAGCCCCGGTGACAATGGCCATTATTATTTAATACTTACATAACTTCCCCTTCACTTCAGTGTGTGACCACTTTCCCTGGTGATATGGGCAGACTATAACACCAAGTCAAGCACTCAGAAGGCGGGCTGGGTATGGGCGACCAGCGTTTGGGATCTCGCCAGTCACTATACATACGCTGGGAACAGGAAGGTCTAGATTGCCGGCGGGGGGGATCAAGCGCAACGAAGTTCCCTGCTGGCTCAATGCGCTCACCACAGGTTCTATTCCCACTCTATGGGTGTCGTGGGAATAGTCCCTGATAGTCGGCATGCAGGCTGTCGGGCGTTCAATTAGTCAGGATCCCTGCTTAGGTATAGTGACACCGTGGCGGAAGTTCGTCACAGTCGCCCGGAGTCCAGATAAATGTTTGTGGCTATATATATATATATATATATATATATATATATATAATATATCTATATACTGTAGGTAGATACATTATAGACGTACATAATATATGTGTGTGTGTGTCTGTGTGTATATAATATATATATATATATATATATATATATAGCTATTGATAAATAGATAGAAATGAGCCGTAGATTTACATTTTGACAGTACTTTCACACAAATAGCATACTTTTGTCTGGCAGGCTCAGTGGTAAGACTCCTCAGTTCTGCAGTCCTCATACACTGGTTCTGCAGTGCTCACGGCACGGAGCTTCCAGTCACAAACAGCTCTATGTCCTCCACCTCCAGTCCCTCCTTCCACTTTCCAATCCCGGCATTCATTGCACGACCAACCAGAGTCTTGTCAGACAGCTGCTGGCTGCAGCGGCGCCGACTTGAAGGGTGATTAGTGATGTCATCATCACCCTTCATTGTCCTGATGATACTGCCACTGCAGCTCTCCTGCAGGCATATATGCTTGTTCACTGCCACTAGTTCTGCCCCTGCCGGCGACACTATCTCTCTATGCCTGCGGCTGCCTGCCGGGACTCCAGTCCCCAATGGTATCCGTGAGGGGTGGTGCCCCCTTCAGGGCAGGAGCCCGGCGGCAGCCGACTCCATTGCCTCCCAAAGTTCTGCCTCTGCCGTGACACCAAAGTGCCGGCTTTTCTGCAGTGAAAGGAGCCGGGTGCTGCAGTGTAATATTCTCCTGCAGCACCCGGCTCCTGCCACAGATGAAGAGCCGGCACTACACACTTCACAGTCTCCAGGAGCTGCCAGTATCTCCGGGGATGCTGGACACGCCTTTGGAGTGACGGAACAGAGATCCCCCCCAAGGCGATGCCCCGCATTTGGACATCTGGCCTCCAGTGCGGGGGTGGTAATGCAGAGTGCACACCAGATATCACCACACTCCGATGATGCCTCTGTGTGCAAGAGCTGCATTACTGATTTGATCATCTGGAAACAGCCTGTATGTCTGCATACTATCAGGAACCAGTGGAACTACTGCACCCAGGAGAGCCTAGTTTGTATTGTAACATAAATTTATGAAGTAGATTCAAGTAGGTGTGGGGCAGCTTGTCCTACAATTACGTGCGGACATAATTCCCACTTGCTGTAGGCTGTAGCTCCAAACGTTCAGAGCTCCACAAGGCTGCATAATAAAATCTGTGAGTCTAGAGGGAGGAAGGGGACTAGATGAAGTGACAAGTGAAGCAATGGCAAGTCAGCCTCTAGCACTTAAGTCAATCAACCACTAAATCATGGGTCTTCAACCTGCGGCCCTCCAGCTGCTGTGGAACTGCACATCCCAGCATGCCCTGCCACAGTTTTGCTATTAAGGCATGCTAAAACTGAGTTGGGTATGCTGGGATGTGTAGATCCACAACAGCTGGAGGGTCACAGGTTGAAGACCCATGTCCCAAATGTTACACTTACTGTACCACCAGAGCTAAAGTGCTCTAGAGTGTCCACTGCCAGGAAACAGGGGGAACACTGACAGAGAGTGAGTTTGTGTGACTACTATGACCAGGAATTCTGGGTACACTGTGCACGCAGTATGCTGTATAAGAACTATGCAAGAGGTATAGAGATGTACACACTTATTATTGCAACTCAAGAACTGTGCTGGAATGGAAGCCAATGGAATTTAAGTAATTTGAAATTATAATTAATTGTTTGTGATATGGTCTGGTGCCCGTTTTACTGAGACACCTGTTTGCACTGCATCGCAACCATGACTTCTTTGTGAAAGTTGCTGATACTGCAGGCCCACAATCTGTCTGGTCACTTATGCCCATACCTAAGAGATAGCCAATAAGATAATGAAGATGGTAATGCGCATATGCACCCCTAATGGCACTCACAGTAGAATGGGGTTATTATAATATAATATATATTATTAAACGGGGGGGGGGGGGGGGGGGGATAGTGGTACTGGCGACAAGTGTGGCTAAAAACTATGTTTTTAAAAGCTTAAAAATTAGAAGCCAAAAAAGTTATAAAATTTATAAAAATACTTTTAATATATGTGAGAGTAAAAACAGTTTGTAATAAAGGTTTTTTTTTGGTTTTTTTAAAAACAAAAGTATAAAAAATATATAAACAATTTTTGTCCATAATACACTTAAAAGGATAGGAATTCAAAACTTAGCTTAGTGAATAGTGGGTGGTCAATATAAGCCCAACGCGTTTCATCGCAACAGACTTCTTCACCCCTTGAAGTCTGTTGAGACTAAGCTAAGTTTTGAATTCCTATCCTTTTAAGTGTATTATGGACAAAAATTGTTTATATATTTTTTATACTTTTGTTTTTAAAAAAAAAACAAACCTTTATTACAAACTGTTTTTACTCTCACATATATTAAAAGTATTTTTATAAATTTTATAACTTTTTTGGCTTCTAATTTTTAAGCTTTTAAAAACATAGTTTTTAGCCACACTTGTCGCCAGTACCCCTATCCCCCCCCCCCCCCCCCCCGTTTTATACCTTTTAACATTACCATACCAGTTTTGTATTTTTAGGGGTAGGCTGACACCTTTTTATAAGGTTACGTGGGCTTAAAAGCTTTTATAATAGAAATTTCTAATTTATTCATATGGTTCTTTACTGAGACTCTAACCTCACAAGTGGCGCTATACTACCTCTTTTGTTAATATATATTATTGTTCTAATATTGGACCTCATTCAGTATCAGTTGCAGTTTTCCTATTTTAGCAAAACTGCAACTGCATAGAATTGCATGCTGGGGGCCGACCAGCAGAGGGCGAGGCCGCCCAGCATGCTAATCACCCCCTAGCACTGTGATCACAATCTAATTGTGATGCATCGCAATCACACCGCGATCACAGCAACTAGGGTCGACCCCTACATACACAGCATGGCTGCACGTAGGGCTCCTCTGTCATTTTTTTCCTTGGCAGTGGCCGCTTGTGACGTTACACGGCCACTGCTAAAATGTTCCGGACACACCTCCATAGTTCCGGACCATTCCCTTCCAAGGCCGCATTGCCGCCCCCCATAGCGATTGTCTCCCAGAAGCTTGCAATCGCTATGTGTCAATCACATAACGATTGCATTCTTCTGGGAGGCGATCGCTATGAGAATGCCCACACACGTGCACTGTGCCTGCTGTGCATGCGCAAATGCCCGAAAATTGCTCCTTTGTTATTTTTGTACATTTGCATTCCTTACCTACTTCCTGTCTGCCACCAGCGCAGATCTCCGGCATTAGCGTTGTAAACATGCCGATCTCTGACACTTTTTTAAAAGTGGCAATCATTTACAAGGCATGGTTTTGCCTTGTAAATTATTGCCGCTTTAAAAAAAAAAGGTCCAAGTTCGGACAGCATCCTGAACCTTTGGCAAACTCGGACCCATTACATACATAATCATATGCCTTCATGCGAGTGAGTTCAGTCTCTGAATTTAGTTTATAAAAATACATTAATCTTTGGGCACCAGTGCAAGCACATGATTATACATAAACTTTCTGTTGAACCCGCAGACCCAAGCAAGTGCACTTCCAGACCTAAAAAGATGAACACTGTTTTGGCAGACAGGCAATTTTTAGGTCACACTTGACAGGTAAACCCCCCAGACATCTTCAGTGTGATGTAGGTTTAAGGATCAGCAGCAGTATTTCAAAGTGGCCAGGATTATCCTGAGGTACAGTACTTCTTGCATGGATAGTTTATTGATAGTTATTGATATAGCGCAGACATAGTCTGCAGAGCTTTACATAGAATATTTACTCATTCATACCACATCGCCCCAGTAGAGTTTACAATCTATACACACACACGGTTTATTTCTTTTTATCTTTTTTCAGAATCCAGTTAAGTTGTTAACCTACCACTGCAATCCTTAAATGCAGTGGTGCAATGCAGCAGAATGAGATGGAACAGCTGCCAAGGCTGATCATGTGACTGACATCATAAACAGCCAAGTCACATACACTGGATCTGGTATAAAATTAAATGTGTGTGTGTGTGTGTGTGTGTGTGTGTGTGTGTGTGTGTGTGTGTGTGTGTGTGTGTGTGTGTGTGCGTGCATGCGTGTGTCTCATAGAGTGCTGAATTCCTGCATGTTGTTAAATGTCTGCTGATATGATGTCTCATAGTCTAGAGCTATCTTATTTTAACCAACATGTAATATGAAAATAATGTTGAAAATTAACATGGTTATTCTTCTGCGATATGTTCGAAAAAACATAGTTTAAACGTCATCCTAAAGGGCTTGTTATTAAGCTTAAGAAGTTCTGCTAAATATTGTGTATTCATTAGCACCAAAGAAGGACACCACCGATGCTGAGCGAGCAGAGGACATACGCAGTGGCGCACATCAGTCGACGGCATACATAATGATAGATTCTTTCAACTACCTTACTAATTTCCTCAGCTCAACCCTCCAGGAATTCCCCCGTTAGTCCTGATTATGTTACATCAGCAAAAACTGCTTACCAATGAGGACATTCTTGCAGATTTACTACAAATTGTGATAATGCGTGTTAAGAATACAGATGCTGATTTATACCCCAGTGATGTTATAGTATAATCTGGATAACTTTTGTACTTTCAGTTATATATCTTTGGAGCGAATAAAGAATATGAACATTATGACATTAAATCTATAAATCATTCTGCCTGAAGTATATTTTTGTCTTAAATTTTGATTGCTTTGCTGAAAAATACCTTTTTTTCCTGCACACTGCTAAAGATCTTTTTTTTCCTCCCGCTAACCATCATAAATTATGAACGTGATGGAAAACATAGGAGTCTCGGTCAATATGTTCTCCATCTTGGAGGAGGTGAGGGCAACAAAAATTGGTCTTAGAAATTTGTCCTTTGGGAACCTTATTGATGATGTCTCTCACTGTGGTTCTTCCCGCTGCATGTCACCTATAAATCTAAGTCAAAACAAGCACAGGGTGCTGCAAAATGAGAGGGGTTCCAATAGATAGAAAATAGTCATGTGTACACATTGGAACACTTTTGGCTACTCCTTACCATGCACTATAGACTTCACTGACAAAGCATGGGGAATCAGATGTACAAGTACCACCACTGTAGTCTAATTGCCTCACCACCTACTCACCCTACCATTAGCCAGTAGTGCTCAAAGGGAAAAATAACTTTTTAATATTTTTTTATATATATTTTATTTATTTATGTCCTTTTTTTTTTTAAAGAAAAGTTGAATTAATAAAACAACAACATTTTTTAATCTGTAACTGGAAGCCAAATCGCTAATACACAAGTTACTGGCCTGGCAAGTGGTAAAGCTACTCTTTCCGCTGCCTGTCAGCAACGCCGACGAGCTGAGCATTGTGCAACTGCCCCAGTGACATTTTTTAGATAAATTACCAAAGCAAAGATTTTCTATTGCTGACATGAGCAGTTATATAAAATCTTTATTTTGGAGGGGGGACTTAATACTAGGGATGAGCGGGTTCGGTTCCTCGGAATCCGAACCCGTCCGAACTTCATGTTTTTTTACACGGGGCCGAGCGACTCGGATCTTCCCGCCTTGCTCGGTTAACCCGAGCGCGCCCGAACGTCATCATCCCGCTGTCGGATTCTCGCGAGGCTCGGATTCTATCGCGAGACTCGGATTCTATATAAGGAGCCGCGCGTCGCCGCCATTTTCACACGTGCATTGAGATTCATAGGGAGAGGACGTGGCTGGCGTCCTCTCCGTTTATAGAGAAGAGAGTGAGACAGTAGAGAGAGACACAGTAGTAATTTTGGGGAGCATTAGGAGGAGTACTAGTTAGTTACTTGCTGAAGTGATAGATAGTGTGACTGTATATTATCTGACTTGTGGGGGAGACACTGACAGTGGGGAGCAGTTAGAGTCTGAGAGCAGGACTCAGGAGTACATATAACGTACAGTGCACACTTTTGCTGCCAGAGTGCCACACTGCCATTGTGACCACACTGACCACCAGTATAATATATATTGTGATTGTCTGCTTAGGAGTACTACTTGCAAGTTGCTGATAGTGTGACCAGTGACCTGACCACCAGTCACCACCAGTTTAATATATATATATATATATATATATATATAATTGTATATAATATATATATAATATTGTATACCACCTACCCGTGGTTTTTTTTTTTCTTTCTTCTTTATACATACTACTATAGTAGCTTACTGTAGCAGTCTGCGGTGCTGCTGAGCTGACTGTGTCCAGCAGGTCCGTCATCAGTCATTACATAATAAATATATATACCTGTCCGGCTGCAGTACTAGTGATATTATATATATATATATATTGATTTCATCTCATTATCATCCAGTCTATATTAGCAGCAGACACAGTATGGTAGTCCACGGCTGTAGCTACCTCTGTGTCGGCAGTCGCTGGTCCATCCATAATTGTATACCACCTACCCGTGTTTTTTTTTTTTTTCTTTCTTCTTCTTTATACATACTACTATAGTAGCTTACTGTAGCAGTCTGCGGTGCTGCTGAGCTGACAGTGTCCAGCAGGTCCGTCATCAGTCATTACATAATAAATATATATACCTGTCCGGCTGCAGTACTAGTGATATTATATATATATATATTGATTTCATCTCATTATCATCCAGTCTATATTAGCAGCAGACACAGTACGGTAGTCCACGGCTGTAGCTACCTCTGTGTCGGCAGTCGCTGGTCCATCCATAATTGTATACCACCTACCCGTGGTTTTTTTTTTTTTCTTTCTTCTTCTTTATACATACTACTATAGTAGCTTACTGTAGCAGTCTGCGGTGCTGCTGAGCTGACAGTGTCCAGCAGGTCCGTCATCAGTCATTACATAATAAATATATATACCTGTCCGGCTGCAGTACTAGTGATATTATATATATATATATTGATTTCATCTCATTATCATCCAGTCTATATTAGCAGCAGACACAGTACGGTAGTCCACGGCTGTAGCTACCTCTGTGTCGGCAGTCGCTGGTCCATCCATAATTGTATACCACCTACCCGTGGTTTTTTTTTTTTCTTTCTTCTTCTTTATACATACTACTATAGTAGCTTACTGTAGCAGTCTGCGGTGCTGCTGAGCTGACAGTGTCCAGCAGGTCCGTCATCAGTCATTACATAATAAATATATATACCTGTCCGGCTGCAGTACTAGTGATATTATATATATATATATATATATATTGATTTCATCTCATTATCATCCAGTCTATATTAGCAGCAGACACAGTACGGTAGTCCACGGCTGTAGCTACCTCTGTGTCGGCAGTCGCTGGTCCATCCATAATTGTATACCACCTACCCGTGGTTTTTTTTTTTCTTTCTTCTTCTTTATACATACTACTATAGTAGCTTACTGTAGCAGTCTGCGGTGCTGCTGAGCTGACAGTGTCCAGCAGGTCCGTCATCAGTCATTACATAATAAATATATATACCTGTCCGGCTGCAGTACTAGTGATATATATATATATATATATTGATTTCATCTCATTATCATCCAGTCTATATTAGCAGCAGACACAGTACGGTAGTCCACGGCTGTAGCTACCTCTGTGTCGGCAGTCGCTGGTCCATCCATAATTGTATACCACCTACCCGTGGTTTTTTTTTTCTTTCTTCTTCTTTATACATACTACTATAGTAGCTTACTGTAGCAGTCTGCGGTGCTGCTGAGCTGACAGTGTCCAGCAGGTCCGTCATCAGTCATTACATAATAAATATATATACCTGTCCGGCTGCAGTACTAGTGATATTATATATATATATATTGATTTCATCTCATTATCATCCAGTCTATATTAGCAGCAGACACAGTACGGTAGTCCACGGCTGTAGCTACCTCTGTGTCGGCAGTCGCTCGTCCATCCATAAGTATACTAGTATCCATCCATCTCCATTGTTTACCTGAGGTGCCTTTTAGTTGTGCCTATTAAAATATGGAGAACAAAAATGTTGAGGTTCCAAAATTAGGGAAAGATCAAGATCCACTTCCACCTCGTGCTGAAGCTGCTGCCACTAGTCATGGCCGAGACGATGAAATGCCAGCAACGTCGTCTGCCAAGGCCGATGCCCAATGTCATAGTACAGAGCATGTAAAATCCAAAACACCAAATATCAGTAAAAAAAAGGACTCCAAAATCTAAAATAAAATTGTCGGAGGAGAAGCGTAAACTTGCCAATATGCCATTTACCACACGGAGTGGCAAGGAACGGCTGAGGCCCTGGCCTATGTTCATGGCTAGTGGTTCAGCTTCACATGAGGATGGAAGCACTCAGCCTCTCGCTAGAAAACTGAAAAGACTCAAGCTGGCAAAAGCACCGCAAAGAACTGTGCGTTCTTCGAAATCCCAAATCCACAAGGAGAGTCCAATTGTGTCGGTTGCGATGCCTGACCTTCCCAACACTGGACGTGAAGAGCATGCGCCTTCCACCATTTGCACGCCCCCTGCAAGTGCTGGAAGGAGCACCCGCAGTCCAGTTCCTGATAGTCAGATTGAAGATGTCAGTGTTGAAGTACACCAGGATGAGGAGGATATGGGTGTTGCTGGCGCTGGGGAGGAAATTGACAAGGAGGATTCTGATGGTGAGGTGGTTTGTTTAAGTCAGGCACCCGGGGAGACACCTGTTGTCCGTGGGAGGAATAGGGCCGTTGACATGCCTGGTGAAAATACCAAAAAAATCAGCTCTTCGGTGTGGAAGTATTTCACCAGAAATGCGGACAACATTTGTCAAGCCGTGTGTTGCCTTTGTCAAGCTGTAATAAGTAGGGGTAAGGACGTTAACCACCTCGGAACATCCTCCCTTATACGTCACCTGCAGCGCATTCATAATAAGTCAGTGACAAGTTCAAAAACTTTGGGCGACAGCGGAAGCAGTCCACTGACCAGTAAATCCCTTCCTCTTGTAACCAAGCTCACGCAAACCACCCCACCAACTCCCTCAGTGTCAATTTCCTCCTTCCCCAGGAATGCCAATAGTCCTGCATGCCATGTCACTGGCAATTCTGACGAGTCCTCTCCTGCCTGGGATTCCTCCGATGCATCCTTGCGTGTAACGCCTACTGCTGCTGGCGCTGCTGTTGTTGCTGCTGGGAGTCGATGGTCATCCCAGAGGGGAAGTCGTAAGCCCACTTTTACTACTTCCACCAAGCAATTGACTGTCCAACAGTCCTTTGCGAGGAAGATGAAATATCACAGCAGTCATCCTGTTGCAAAGCGGATAACTGAGGCCTTGACAACTATGTTGGTGTTAGACGTGCGTCCGGTATCCGCCGTTAGTTCACAGGGAACTAGACAATTTATTGAGGCAGTGTGCCCCCGTTACCAAATACCATCTAGGTTCCACTTCTCTAGGCAGGCGATACCGAGAATGTACACGGACGTCAGAAAAAGACTCACCAGTGTCCTAAAAAATGCAGTTGTACCCAATGTCCACTTAACCACGAACATGTGGACAAGTGGAGCAGGGCAGGGTCAGGACTATATGACTGTGACAGCCCACTGGGTAGATGTATGGACTCCCGCCGCAAGAACAGCAGCGGCGGCACCAGTAGCAGCATCTCGCAAACGCCAACTCTTTCCTAGGCAGGCTACGCTTTGTATCACCGGTTTCCAGAATACGCACACAGCTGAAAACCTCTTACGGAAACTGAGGAAGATCATCGTGGAATGGCTTACCCCAATTGGACTCTCCTGTGGATTTGTGGCATCGGACAACGCCAGCAATATTGTGTGTGCATTAAATATGGGCAAATTCCAGCACGTCCCATGTTTTGCACATACCTTGAATTTGGTGGTGCAGAATTTTTTAAGAAACGACAGGGGCGTGCAAGAGATGCTGTCGGTGGCCAGAAGAATTGCGGGACACTTTCGGCGTACAGGCACCACGTACAGAAGACTGGAGCACCACCAAAAACGCCTGAACCCGCCCTGCCATCATCTGAAGCAAGAAGTGGTAACGAGGTGGAATTCAACCCTCTATATGCTTCAGAGGTTGGAGGAGCAGCAAAAGGCCATTCAAGCCTATACAATTGAGCACGATATAGGAGGTGGAATGTACCTGTCTCAAGCGCAGTGGAGAATGATTTCAACGTTGTGCAAGGTTCTGCAACCTTTTGAACTTGCCACACGTGAAGTCAGTTCAGACACTGCCAGCCTGAGTCAGGTCATTCCCCTCATCAGGCTTTTGCAGAAGAAGCTGGAGGCATTGAAGGAGGAGCTAAAAGGGAGCGATTCCGCTAGGCATGTGGGACTTGTGGATGGAGCCCTTAATTCGCTTAACAAGGATTCACGGGTGGTCAATCTGTTGAAATCAGAGCACTACATTTTGGCCACCGTGCTCGATCCTAGATTTAAAACCTACCTTGGATCTCTCTTTCCGGCAGACACAAGTCTGCTGGGGTTCAAAGACCTGCTGGTGACAAAATTGTCAAGTCAAGCGGAACGCGACCTGTCAACATCTCCTCCTTCACATTCTCCCGCAACTGGGGGTGCGAGGAAAAGGCTCAGAATTCCGAGCCCACCCGCTGGCGGTGATGCAGGGCAGTCTGGAGCGACTGCTGATGCTGACATCTGGTCCGGACTGAAGGACCTGACAACGATTACGGACATGTCGTCTACTGTCACTGCATATGATTCTGTCACCATTGAAAGAATGGTGGAGGATTATATGAGTGACCGCATCCAAGTAGGCACGTCAGACAGTCCGTACTTATACTGGCAGGAAAAAGAGGCAATTTGGAGGCCCTTGCACAAACTGGCTTTATTCTACCTAAGTTGCCCTCCCACAAGTGTGTACTCCGAAAGAGTGTTTAGTGCCGCCGCTCACCTTGTCAGCAATCTGCGTACGAGGTTACTTCCAGAAAATGTGGAGAAGATGATGTTCATTAAAATGAATTATAATCAATTCCTCCGTGGAGACATTGACCAGCAGCAATTGCCTCCACAAAGTACACAGGGAGCTGAGATGGTGGATTCCAGTGGGGACGAATTGATAATCTGTGAGGAGCGGGATGTACACGGTGATATATCGGAGGATGATGATGAGGTGGACATCTTGCCTCTGTAGAGCCAGTTTGTGCAAGGAGAGATTAATTGCTTCTTTTTCGGTGGGGGTCCAAACCAACCCGTCATTTCAGTCACAGTCGTGTGGCAGACCCTGTCA
Organism: Pseudophryne corroboree; assembly: GCF_028390025.1. NCBI lineage: Eukaryota > Metazoa > Chordata > Amphibia > Anura > Myobatrachidae > Pseudophryne > Pseudophryne corroboree. The sequence continues at coordinate 775,982,016 of NC_086447.1, read as the reverse complement.
CTGAAATGATGGGTTGGTTAAAGTGTGCATGTCCTGTTTATGCAACATAAGGGTGGGTGGGAGGGCCCAAGGACAATTCCATCTTGCACCTCTTTTTTCTTTCATTTTTATTTGCGTCATGTGCTGTTTGGGGAGTGTTTTTTGGAAGGGCCATCCTGCGTGACACTGCAGTGCCACTCCTAGATGGGCCAGGTGTTTGTGTCGGCCACTAGGGTCGCTTATCTTACTCACACAGCTACCTCATTGCGCCTCTTTTTTTCTTCTTTGCGTCATGTGCTGTTTGGGGAGTGTTTTTTGGAAGGGCCATCCTGCGTGACACTGCAGTGCCACTCCTAGATGGGCCAGGTGTTTGTGTCGGCCACTAGGGTCGCTTATCTTACTCACACAGCTACCTCATTGCGCCTCTTTTTTTCTTCTTTGCGTCATGTGCTGTTTGGGGAGTGTTTTTTGGAAGGGCCATCCTGCGTGACACTGCAGTGCCACTCCTAGATGGGCCAGGTGTTTGTGTCGGCCACTAGGGTCGCTTATCTTACTCACACAGCTACCTCATTGCGCCTCTTTTTTTCTTCTTTGCGTCATGTGCTGTTTGGGGAGTGTTTTTTGGAAGGGCCATCCTGCGTGACACTGCAGTGACACTCCTAGATGGGCCAGGTGTTTGTGTCGGCCACTAGGGTCGCTTAGCTTACTCACACAGCTACCTCATTGCGCCTCTTTTTTTCTTTGCGTCATGTGGTGTTTGGGGAGTGTTTTTTGGAAGGGCCATCCTGCGTGACACTGCAGTGACACTCCTAGATGGGCCAGGTGTTTGTGTCGGCCACTAGGGTCGCTTAGCTTACTCACACAGCTACCTCATTGCGCCTCTTTTTTTCTTCTTTGCGTCATGTGCTGTTTGGGGAGTGTTTTTTGGAAGGGCCATCCTGCGTGACACTGCAGTGACACTCCTAGATGGGCCAGGTGTTTGTGTCGGCCACTAGGGTCGCTTAGCTTAGTCATCCAGCGACCTCGGTGCAAATTTTAGGACTAAAAATAATATTGTGAGGTGTGAGGTATTCAGAATAGACTGAAAATGAGTGGAAATTATGGTTTTTGAGGTTAATAATACTTTGGGATCAAAATTACCCCCAAATTCTATGATTTAAGCTGTTTTTTAGGGTTTTTTGAAAAAAACACCCGAATCCAAAACACACCCGAATCCGACAAAAAAAATTCGGTGAGGTTTTGCCAAAACGCGGTCGAACCCAAAACACGCCCGCGGAACCGAACCCAAAACCAAAACACAAAACCCGAAAAATTGCAAGTGCACATCCCTACTTAATACATAGAACACCAAGGGGGTAATTCAGAGAAGGATGCATAGAAACCATCGGTCTCTGATGCACTGCACTTACAGATTGGAACTGCATGGAGATCTGTGCAATTTCAATGCCCATTTTTGGGTGGTGGCTAAGGGGGTAGGAGGCGTGTCATGGGCATTTCGACGTTTTTGACGGTGTTGAAGTGTACCCACAGACATTCTGCGCTTGCCATAGGTAGGTGCAATGTCTGATGGTCTGTAGATAGTGCTTCTTTGTGCGCACATCAGAGGATTCCCAGCACCATCTGTGGGTATCTCAATAGGATGCCGTCCGGTGTGGTATACAAGATCTACATGCATTTAGTCTACTGTCACTAGGTTCACCCCATATGGTAGACAGAAGTTGACACTGGAAAAAGTCGACATGGAGAAAAGGTCCAGAGGGTCAAAATGTCGACAAGACAATGGAAGACACAAAAATAATTAACACACTATTTTTGGGGTTAGTGTGGGTAGTTTTTTCATCTGGGACCATCATTTGTTGAAGCACGTCCCATCGCAGGCTCGCTTCAGGCACAGTGTCTTGACTTTTTGATCTTTTCTATTGTTGACCTTTCATATGTTGACATTTTGTCTGTCAACCATATGGGGTCAACCTAATGCCTGTCGACTTAATACATGTCGACCCATGGTCCGGATCCTGATGCCTTCAACCAAGGCATTAGCATACAGGAGCAGCAGTTACTCTACTGCACACACCTCTGAACCCACCCCTTATACTTTTTTCCCTTCACACTGTGGAACAGAAGTCAGTATTTATAACTGCTGTCACCCCTCCATTAATTAACCAATCATATTTCATCCAGAGGAGATTTCTAATAGTTTAAAAAGCAATTTAGACTTCATCATGATGAACAATACTGTTTGGCAAATCTTATACACATGAATTTGCAGCATGTAAACTTAAAAATTACATTAACATTTACACTTACATTTCTAAATCCTACAATGCAACATATCACTGAATAGTTACAAATGATGTTATCTTTAATATGTAACTAAAAACATTACTTTGAATTAATATAGATATATAAATACACTAAGATACCTGCACTGATCAATATATAGAGATTTATGCAATAAACATATACAAGGCATTTCCCTGTCCAGTACCGTGTTCCTGTTTATACAGTGCCTTGCTAAAGTATTCATCCCCCTTGGCTTTTTACCTATTTTGTTACATTACAACCTGTCATTTAATTATTATTTTTTTTTATCTGAATTTTATGCATATGTATTCACCCCCTTTGCTATGAAGCCCCTCAAAAGTTCTGGTGCAACCAATTACCTTCAGAAGTTATATACTTAGTGAAATGAAGTCCACCTGTGTGCAATCTCAGTGTCACATGATCTGTCAGTATAAACACACCTTTTCTGAAAGGCCCCAGAGGCTGCAACACCACTAAGCAAGAGGCGTCACACCATGAAGACCAAGGAGCTCTCCAAACAAGCCAGGGACAAAGTTGTTGAGAAGTACAAGTCAGGGTTGGGTTATAAAAAAAATATCCAAATCTTTGATGATCCCCCCGGAGTACCATCAACTCCATCATCTTCAAATGGAAAGAACATGGTACCACAACAAACCTGCCAAGAGAGGGCCATCCACCAAAACTGACAGACCAGGCAAGGAGGGCATTAATCAGAGGTGGCAGAACAGAGACCAAAGGTAACCCTGAAGGAGCTGCAGAGTTCCACCGCAGAGATTGGTGTATCTGCGCATGTGACCACAATAAGCCGTACACTCCATAGAGCTGGGCTTTATGGAAGAGTGGTCAGAAAAAAGCCATTACTTAGTGCTAAAAATAAGAAGGCACGTTTTCAGTTTGCCCAAAGGCATGTGGACGACTCCCCAAATGTATGGCGGAAGGTGCTCTGGTCAGATGAGACTAAGGAGCCTATTTATCACCATCCGCATCCAGGATGCGGATGACAGGTGATAAAATCGCCCAAACTCGCACTGCGATAATTGATTACAGCGCAGGGATGTATCAATTATCACATGCAGGGACAGGCGAGAGTATCACAGGGCACACAGCTGGCGAGAGTATCACAGGGCACACTGCGGTATTTTTTCACATTTTTTTTTTAGTAAATCTGGTCAGATCGCATTTCCCATTATAAGTATGGGGAATGTGATGTGGCTTACTAAAAAAAAGTGAATTAAAGGGTTTGGAGCCGTTTTTCATGTAAACTGCTCCAAATACCCTTTAATACAGTCAGGTGATACTAAAATAATGTGAAAAGGGTGTGAAAACATCCTTTTTCACATTATTTTAGTAAAAATAATGTTAATAAATAGACCCCTAAAATTTTACTTTTTGGCCACCAAGGAAAACGCTATGTCTGGCGCAAACCCAACACATCCCATCACCCCAAGAACACCATCCCCACAGTGATTTGAGACTGGGACGGAGATTCATCTACCAGCAGGACAATGACCCGAAGCATACTGCTAAAGCAACACTTGAGTGGTTTAAGGGGAAACATTTAAATGTGTTGGAATGGCCCAGTTTAAGCCCAGATCTCAATCCAATTGAGAATTTGTGGTCAGACTTGAAGATTGCTGTTCACAAGCGGAAACCATCCAACATGAAGGAGCTAGAGCAGTTTTGCCTTGAAGAATGGCCAAAAATCCCAGTGGAAAGATGTGGAAAGCTCATAGAGACTTATCCAAAGCGACTTGCTGAGTGCTGACTTTAGGGGGGTGAATAGTTATACACGCTGAATTTTCTGTTATTTTGTCCTATTTGATGTTTGCTTCACAATAAAAAAAAAAAAAAAACATCTTCAAAGTTGTAGCCATGTTATGTGAATGAAATGATGCAAACCTTCAAACAATCCAATTTAATTCCAGGTTGTTAGGCAAGAAAACATGAAAAATGAAAAGGGTGGTGAATACTTTAGCAAGGCACTGTATGTCCAGGTATTATAAAACAATGGTTAAATAGTTAAAAATGTAGAAAAAACATTGGATATTGTCCTTATCTTAACAGTTAATTGGTTCGCATATCTGAGAGGGTTCGGTATGTATTACAGGTTGAGTCTCCCTTATCCAAAATGCTTGGGACCAGAGGTATTTTGGATATGGGATTTTTCCGTATTTTGGAATAATTGCCTACCATAATGTGATATCATGGTGATGGGACCTAAATATAAGCACAGAATGCATTTATGTTTCATATACACCATATACACACAGCCTGAAGGTCATTTTAGCCAATATTTTTTATAACTTTGTGCATTAAACAAAGTGTGTGTACATTCACACAATTCATTTATGTTTCATATACACCTTATACACACAGCCTGAAGGACATTTAATACAATATTTTTAATAACTTTGTGTATTAAACAAAGTTTGTGTATATTGAGCCATCAGAAAACAAAGGTTTCACTATCTCACTCTCACTCAAAAAAGTCCGTATTTCGGAATATTCCGTATTTCGGAATATTTGGATACGGGATACTCAACCTGTACCAGCAGGCGGGATGCAGCTGTCAAAATCCTGACAGCGGCATCCCGCCCGCCAGAATGCTGGCAGTGGGGCGAACGCTAAGAGTCCCCTTGTGGGGTCGCTGCGCTCGTCATGCTGCGTTGTTGGTCTCAAAAACCCAAATGCTAAATATAGTATAAATGGGTACTATAACGCAAACTACTGAGGAGGAAAGGGATTTAGGAGTTATTATATCAAGTGACTTAAATGCAGGGAAGCAATGCAACAAAGCAATGAGAAAGGCAAGTCAGATGCTTGGTTGCATAGGGAGAGGAATCAGCAGCAGAAAAAAAAGAAGTAATAATGCCACTGTATAGGTCATTGGTACGGCCTCATCTGGAATACTGTGTCCAGTTCTGGAGACCATATCTCCAGAAGGATATCAATATATTAGAGAGCATACAAAGAAGGGCAACTAAAATGGTACATGGCCTACATCACAAAACGTATAGGCCCTACACACTGGGCGATATTACTGAAAGATATGAACGATCTCGTTCATTACTGAATGAGATACCATTCATATCTTTCAGTGTGGAGGCACCAGCGATGAAAAATGCGCGGCCCTGCGCTCGTTCATCGCTGGTGCCCCGTCTCTTGTGCATGCAGGCCAATATGGACGATCTCGTCCATATTTGCCTGCACTGCTATGGAGCCGGGTGACGGGGGGAGTGAAGAAGCTTCATTCCCCCGTCACTGCCGCCAGGTCGCACGTCGGCTGTATCCGCCGTCGGGCAACTCGGCGGCGGATCGCATAGTGTGTAGGGCCCATTACCCGTAAACACTAAAAAATCTTAACATGTATAGTTTGGAGCCGAAAAGGGAAAGGGGGGACATGATAGAAACTTTCAAATATATCAAGGGTTTTAACAAAGTCCAGGAGGGTAAGACGTCAAAGGAAGAGAAATATTAGAACTCGGTGCCATGCACTGAAACTGGAGGGAGACAGGTTCAGGGGAAATTTAAGGAAAAATTACTTCACAGAAAGGGTAGTGGATAAGTCGAATAGCCTTCCATCAGAGGGGGTAAAGGCAAAGTCAGTAAAGCAATTTAAACTTGCTTGGTATAGGCATATGAATATCCTTACAAAGAAAGTAGGTTCAAAAGAGTTTGAGATTGCCTAAAGAATTAAAAAAGACTAGATGGGCCAAATGGTTCTTATCTGCTGTCAAAATCAATGTTTATTTGTATATGCACTGCAGTATATATACAGTATACACACACCCTTGGAAGTTTTTTTCAGATTATGATTTTTATCTTATATTGTTATTAATATATTTTTGGCAAATAATAAGATTTTAAACCTACCGGTAAATCTTTTTCTCCTAGTCCGTAGAGAATGCTGGGGACTCCGTAAGGACCATGGGGTATAGACGGTCTCCGCAGGAGACATGGGCACTATAAAGAACTTTTAGTATGGGTGTGCACTGGCTCCTCCCTCTATGCCCCTCCTCCAGACCTCAGTTAGAGAACTGTGCCCAGAGGAGATGGACAATATGAGGAAAGGATTTTGTTAATCTAAGGGCAAGATTCATACCAGCCCACACCAATCATACCATATAACCTGGAATATACGCAACCAGTTAACAGTATGAACAAAAAACAGTATCAGTCAAAGACCGATTCTAACTGTAACATAACCCTTATGAAAGCAACAACTATATACAAGACTTGCAGATGTAGTCCGCACTGGGACGGGCGCCCAGCATCCTCTACGGACTAGGAGAAAAAGATTTACCGGTAGGTTTAAAATCTTATTTTTTCCCGTACAGTGAAGACACAGCTTATGCACATTAAACCATAGGTTCTGGGTTAAGTGGCGTGAAGCAGTGGATTACCCCGCGTATTAAGCCCAGAGGGTGCATTTTACACTTATTTTTTTGGCTGTGAGGAAAACATCTGCATGAAATGCTCCCTCTGGGACTAAACACGCATGGACACTCAGTTTGATAGCTCATCAAGGCGAAACAGGAAGCAGTAATGTGTTAACATCTCCCCGCCAATGTTTGATAGTTGATAACCAACCACATAACATCAGCTTCTCCACTCTTAACATTTTCATTAGCTTTCTCTATTCTCTTGTAATTGTAAGAACTATTGTTAGCTTTCAAAGACACCCTATAGTTGTACCCAGGGGTTTTGAGAGGGTGAGGGAGCAGTTACAGTAAGCTATAGTGGAGGCATACGTCCTAGAGGATGCTGGGAACTCTGTAAGGACCATGGGGTTTATACCAAAGCTCCCAACCGGGCGGGAGAGTGCGGATGACTCTGCAGCACCGACTGAGCAAACGCAAGGTCCTCATCAGCCAGGGTATCAAACTTGTAGAATTTTGCAAAAGTGTTTGAACCCAACCAAGTAGCTGCTCGGCAAAGCTGTAATGCCGAGACGCCTCGGGCAGCCGCCCAAGAAGAGCCCACCTTCCTAGTGGAATGGGCCTTTACTGAATTCGGTAACGGGAATCCAGCCGTAGAATGAGCCTGCTGAATCATGTTACAGATCCAGCGAGCAATAGTCTGCTTAGAAGCAGGAGCGCCAACCTTGTTGGCTGCATACAGGACAAACAGAGCCTCTGTTTCCTAACCCTAGCCATCCTGGCTACATAAATCTTTAAGGCCCTGACTACATCCTAGGACTTGGAGTCCTCTCAGTACCCCGTAGCCACAGGCACCACAATAGGTTGATTCATATGAAATAAAGAAACCACCTTAGGCAAAAATTGAGGACGAGTCCTCAACTCTGCTCTATCCACATGGAAAATCATGACACCCGCCTTGCAGATGCCAATGCCAATAACATGACCACCTTCCACGTGAGAAATTTTAATTCAACTGTTTGAAGAGGCTCAAACCAGTGAGACTTCAGGAAACTTAACACCACGTTAAGGTCCCACGGTGCCACTGGGGGCACAAAGGGGGGCTGGATGTGCAGCACTCCCTTCACAAACGTCTGGACTTCTGGGAGAGAAGCCAATTTCTTCTGAAAGAATATAGATAGGGCCAAAATCTGTACCTTAATGGAGCCTAACTTCAGGCCCATATCCACTCCTGTCTGTAGAAAGTGGAGAAACCGGCCCAGATGGAAATCTTCCGTAGGAGCATTCTTGGCTGCACACCAAGATACATACTTCCTCCAGATACGGTGATAATGCTTTGCCGTCACCTCCTGCCTAGCCTTTATCAGAGTAGGGATGACTTCCTCCGGAATACCTTTCCCAGCTAGGATTCGGTGTTCAACCGTCATGCCGTCAAACGTAAGCGCGGTAAGTCTTGGAACACACTTGGCCCCTGCTGTAACAGGTCCTCCCTGAGAGGAAGAGGCCACAGATCTTCTGTGAGCATTTCCTGAAGATCTGAGTACCAGGCCCTTCGAGGCCAATCTGGAACAATGAGTATTGTCTGCACTCTTCTTTGTCTTATACTTCTCAATATTTTTGAGATGAGAGGAAGAGGAGGAAATACATAGACCGACTGAAACACCCATGGTGTCACTAGGGCGTCTACTGCTACTGCCTGAGGGTCCCGTGACCTGGCACAATACCTCCGAAGCGTCTTGTGGAGGCATGACGCCATCATGTCTATTTGAGGAATTCCCCAAAGACTTGTTATCTCTGCAAAAACTTCTTGATGAAGTCCCCACTCTCCTGGATGGAGATCGTGTCTGCTGAGGAAGTCTGCTTCCCAGTTGTCCACTCCCGGAATGAAGACAGCTGACAGAGCGCTTACGTGATTTTCCGCCCAGCGAAGAATCCTGGTGGCTTCCGCCATCGCCACTCTGCTCCTTGTCCCGCCTTGGCGGTTTACATGAGCCACGGCTGTGACGTTGTCTGATTGAATCAGAACCGGTA